>NC_036863.1:49121293-49137947 GCF_002910315.2 Salvelinus sp. IW2-2015 | reverse complement strand
AAAAGAGAGAGATGTCGAACTTGCTTTGCTTTAGTCTTGGCCAGGTCGCAGTTGTAAATGAGAACGTGTTCTGATCTTAGCCTACCTGTTAAATAAAGGTGAAAAAATACAACAACACGAGAAAACACACAACTCTGACGCAAACCACACAACTACTGACGCACAACCATTGAAGCCACAACTCACTGAAGAACAATTGCACTTGCCTCACACACGACGGCAACTATCGAGCCACAACCACAACAAAAACTGAACACACAACTGTACTGAGCCACAAACCTCACAACTACTACCCGTACCTCACAACATGAACGCCACAAAGCTACACGACCCCGCAACGTATTTTGATCACAACCGACACAGCTAGCTGACCAAACTACGCCAAAACTGCTGTACGCACAAGCCACACAACGACTGACCACAACCACACAACTACTGACCGAACAATTTACTGCCATGAAAACCGACAACTTCTTGACCACAACGGCAACAACTAACTGGGCCACAAGCACTAACAACTGCCTGAGACCGGACACAACTACTGGGACTCAAACCCCACAAACTTTCTGCCTATCACAACAACTGACCACAATAATTGATCACAACCACACGTAGCTACTCGACACAAACCACGAAAATGGCTGACCACAAAAACAGCTCCTAACCACCAAACGCACAGCAACTACTAAACACAACCACACAGCTTAATTCTGACCACACACTACTGAAGCCACACAAACTACTGACATACACACTTCATCACAACTACTGCCAACGTGCCAACCACAATTACTGACCACAACCACCTGATCACAACTACTGACCACAATTACTGACCTCAACTACTGACTACAGTTACTGCCCACATACCATACAAATACTGACCACGACTGCTGAACCGCTGCTACTGACCACAACCACTGACCACAACCACACACCTACTCACCACAAATACTGACCACAACCACACCCCTGCTGACCACCACTACTGACCACAACCTCACAATTACTGACCACGGACACACAACTTCTGAATACAACCACACAACTACTGACCACAACCACACAACTTCTGACTACACAACAACTGACCACAACTATTGATCACAACCACACAGCTACTGACCACAACCACAAAACTGCTGACCACAAAAACACAAATTCTGACCACACAACTACTGAACATAACTGCTTATCACAACTACTGACCACCACAATTACCACAATTACTGACCACAACCACCTGATCACAATTACTGACCACAACTACTGACTACAGTTACTGACCACATACCATACAACTACTGACCACAACTGCTGAACCGCTGCTACTGACCACAACCACACACCTTCAGACCACAACCACACAACTACTCACCACAAACATTGACCACAACCACACAACTTCTGACCACAACCACACAACTGCTGACCACCACTAGTGACCACAACCATACAATTACCGACCACAACCAACCAACTACTGAACCACAACCAACCAACTACTGAACCACAACTACTGACTATAAAACTACTGAACCAAATAACTAATGACCACAACCACAAKACAACTGACCACAATTACTGACCACAACCATACAACTACTGACCACACAGCTACTGACCACAACTGCTGAACCACAGATACTGACCACAACCACATAACTATTTATCACACATACTGAGCCACACAACTACTGACCACAACACAACTACTGACCATAACTACTGACCACAACCACACAACTGCTGACCACAACCACACAACTATTGAACACAACCACACAACTACTGACCACAACCACACAACTTCCTCCCACACAACTACTGACCATTCAACTACTGAACACAACTACTGACCACAACCATACAACTATTTACCAAAACCKAAAWATTACTGACCATACAASTACTGACCACCAACACASAACTACTGACCACCAACACACAACTTCTGACCACCAACACACAACTACTGACCACCAACACACAAATACTGATCACAATCACACCACTACTGACTTCAACCAACCAAATATGGACCACAACTACTGAACCATAACTACTGAAATAAGCACAAAACTAATGACCACAACCACACAACTACTGACAACAATTACTGAGCACAACCAAATAACTACTGACCACAACCAACCAACTACTTAACCACAACTACTGACTATAAAACTACTGAACTAAATAACTAAATGACCACAACCACAAAACAACTGACCATAGCCACACCACTACTGACTACAACGAACCAAATAGTGACCCCGACTACTGAACACAACTCCTGACCACTACTACTTTACCTAACACATACTTAACAAAACTACTGGTCACAACTTCTAAGCCACACAACTACTGAACCACAAAACTAATGACCACTACTGACCACAATATCTGACCACAACTACTGAACCACAAACCTAATGACCACACCCACACAATTACTGACCACAACCACACAACTACTGACCACAATGAACCAACTACTTAACCACAACTACTGACCACAACTACACAACTACTGACCACAAAACTACTGAACAAAATAACTAATGACCACAACCACAAAACAACTGACCACAATTACTGACCACAATAGATTACCACAACCACACCACTACTGACTACAACAAACCAAATACTGACCACAACTACCGAACACAATTCCTGACCACAACTACTGTAACTTACACATACTTAACAAAACTACTGATCACAACTACTAAGCCACACATCTACTGAACCACACAAATAATGACCACAACTACTGAACCACAAAACTAATGACCACAACCACACAATTACTGACCACAACCAAACAACTACTGACCACAACAAACCAACTACTGAACCACAACTACTGACCACAAAACTACTGACCACAACTACCATCCACACAACTACTGAAACACAGCACTACTGACCACAAAACTACTGAACCACACAATTTATGACCACAACCACACAACTATTGACCAAAATTACTGACCACCACCACACAACTACTGACCACAACCACACAACTATTTACAACACATCTACTTAANTGACCACAACCACACAACTATTGACCAAAATTACTGACCACCACCACACAACTACTGACCACAACCACACAACTATTTACAACACATCTACTTAACCACACAACTACTGACCACAACTACTGACTGAAATGACAGACCACAACCACTGACCACAAACACACAATTACTCACCATACAATGACTTACCACAACAACACAACTACAGACCATAACTACGGAACATAACTCCTGACCACAACCACACAACAACTGACCACAACTACTGACCACAACATCTGACCACAACTACTGAACCACACAACTAATGACAACAACCACACAACTACAGACCACAATTACTGACCACAACCAAACAACTACTGACCACAAAACTACTGAACCACACGACTAATGACCACAACCACACAACTACTGACCACAACCACACAACCACCAACCAGAACCACACAACTATTTACAACACAACTACTGAACCATACAACTACTGACCACAACTACTGACTGAAATGACTGACCACAACTACACACCTACTGACAACAACCACACAGCTACTGACCACAACCACACAACTACTGACTGAAATTACTAACCACAACCACACAACTACTGACCACAACCAACCAACTATTGACCACAAAACTACTGACCACTACTGAACACAACACCTGACCACACAACTACTGACCACAAAACTACTGAACCACACAACTATTGACCACAACCACACAGCTACTGACCACAACCACACAACTATTTACAACACAACTACTGAACCATACAACTACTGATCACAACTACTGACTGAAATTACTGACCACAACCACACAACTACTCACCATACAACGACTGACCACAACAACACAACTACAGACCATAACTAAGGACCACAATACCGAACACCTCCTGACCACAACCACATCTGACCACAACTACTGAACCACAACTACTGACCATACAACTACTGGACCACACAACTAATGACAACAACCACACAACTACAGACCACAATTACTGACCACAACCAAACAGCGACTGACCAGAACCAACCAACTGCTGAACCACAACTACTGACCAAAAAATTACTGACCACAACTACACAACTACTGACCACAACCACAAAACAACTGACCACAACCACACAACTACTGACTACAACCAACCAATACTTACCACAACTACTGAACCATAACTACTGAAAACAACAACACAACTAGAGACTGTAACTACTGACCACAACCACACAACAACTCACCAACAGTAACTCTTGAACCGCTCAAGCTAGATACACCAAACCAACAAACCAACAATGTTCAGGCTATCATTAAAAAAAATCTAACTTGATCAACTATAACTATATACATTTTCATACATTTCCATGAAATAACCCACCAACAGTAACTTGTGAACCATTCAAGCTAGAGACACCAAACCAACGTTCACATGTTCAGGCTATCCTAACTTAAAATCGTTAAAACTTTGTATCAACTAGAACCATATAAATTAGCATTATATAACTCACCAACAGTAACTCTTGAATTGTTGAAGCTATATCCACCAAAGCAATGTTCATTTTTTTCCAGGCTGTTCTAACTTTTCATGTACCTACTTTTTCAACTATAACCAGTAAACACTATTACAACTGCAGACACTACCAGTACTATGACGTTTTTCAAAACCATTCATACTTTAAAACTTCTTTGCTTTAAATAGAAAAGTAAAACTTTTTAAACCTCTACCACTACCAGAAAAATACTTTTAAAGAGTTAAAGCAAGTTCCATCGATTGCACTTCATGTACAATTACTATATAGTTATTATTATTTTAATTTTTTTACGCCCGCTCTACTGCTTAAATGATTTAAGCTATTAACATGAAACAAACTTCCAAATGTCAAGACTGCCGTAACTTGGATTGCTTGAGAAAAGGTTTTTGATAGCATTTATACTTTTTGAACTATGACAATATTTAAATGAGCTCTCAATGCATTTCAATGGCAAAAAAGGCCCATAGACTTTAATGGTAAAAAAACATGACAAATTCTAGACCTCTCTCTTTTTACACTGTTTTTAAACTATCAAAAACCAAAACTAGAGGTCGACCGATTATTGATTTTTCAACGCCGAATACCGATACCGATTATTGGAGGACAAAAAACGCGATACCGATTTAAAATATTTTTTTATATATATTTTTTTTATAGTTCTTACACAACACATTTAATTGTAATAATGACAACTGCAACGATACTGAATAACAATGAACACCTTTTATTTTTAAATAAATCACACACACACAGCTCTTAAGTGACAATGATACTGAAGAGGTCTGCTTAGGAGACAAATACTCTTCAACTGTTTGAATTAAAAATTAGAGTTTAAGTTACCTGTGATGAATGTTGAAAACAAAAAACTGTCATTTCTATATTGCAGGAAATCCTATTTTAAATAATGGCATGGTAAGATTGACAACCAAAGTGCAGTCATATTCCCATGACACCTTCTAGCAGATCTGAAAAGCGGTTCCTTCATTATTCCATAGGGTATTTTTAGATTCACATTAAAAAGGTCTGCTGTTTCGTGTAGGACTTACACACCTTGCAACTTTTATAACTGTGTAGATTCCACAAGGTAACTCTGATCAATATTGGCTAAATATAAGTGGAAGATCATTTTTTGCTAGAGTGGATTTATGAAAATATGTTGACAAACGGTACCTTATCCTAAGTGAGATTACAGCGGGTACTCAAAAACGTCGAGCGGTTTTAAGCCTGCACGAAACAAAGACCTGTATTTGAAGTAGATCAAGACATTCTCTATGGAAGGACATGAACGCGATAAAATAACGGAAGGAACCCCTGTCAAGTTCAGCCGCAAGTATTACAGAATTATAACGCGGCGACTTATTTCTCTCTTAAACCATATACCTTTGACTAATCCGAAACTATCACCTCGAAAACAAAACTTTATTCCCTTCGGTTCCGTATTTTATCAACGGGTGCATCATGAGTCTAAAATTCCTGTTTACATTCACAACCTTCAATGTTTCATAATTACGTAAAATTCTTCAAAATTATTCGCAAAGAGCCAGCGGCCCAAACTGTTGCATTATACCCTGACTCTCGGTGCAATGAACGCAGAAAATACACAATTTCACCTGGTTTAATATTGCCTGCTAACACTGATTTCTTTAGCTAAATATTGCAGTTTTAAAATATATACTTGTATTATTTTAAGAAAGCCATTTGATGTTTATGTTAATACATAATTGGAGCATGACAGTCATTGATTATTGTTGTTTTAATAAGATAAGTTAAGCTAGCTACAATTTACCTTAGCTTACTGCATTCGCGCACAGGAGCTCCTCGTGGAGTGCAATGTAATCAATTTAGGCATTGGACTAGTAACTGTAAGGTGCAAGATTGGATCCCCCGAGCTGACAAGGTTAAAAAATCGTCGAGGCAGAACGGTCCTAGCCTCATTGAAAATAGAAGTGTTTCTTAACTGACTGCCTAGTTAAATAAAGATTAAATAAAGGTGTAAAAAAATAAAAAAAAATAATCTGCAAAAATCAGTGCCCAAAAATACCGATTTCTGATGTTATGAAAACTGAAATCGCCCGATTAATCGGCCATTCCGATAATCGGTCGACCTCTACACCAAACCAACGTGAGATGTTCAGACTGGTCGGACTTCTATGGCTTGTCAAAGGTGATCTGATACTATGTATACTTTTGGAACCATAACCATTTACATGTTTCATAAATGAACATGGGTTTGAATGAGAACAATAGGAATACAGTGGTAGCTTTCAAAATGGTCCAGGTCCAACTTTGAAACGCTAAGACTATCCCAACTTGAAATTCTCAAAAAATCCTTTATAAACTATGAAAAATTGAAATTAGAATAAAATAGCACAACACAACTCACCAACAGTAACTCCTGATCCGTTCGAGCTAGAGACACCAAACCAACGTTCACATGTTTAGACTATCCTAACTTCAATTCTTGTTTAAATGTTATAAAATATAACTATATACATTTGCATAAATTAGCATAAAATAACTCACCAACAGTAACTCTTGAACCGTTCGAGCTAGAGACACCAAACCAACGTTCTCATGTTCAGGCTATCCTAACTTCAAATTATGAAAAACGTTATCAACTATAATTATATAAATGAACTATAATTACAAACATTTGCATAAATTAACATAAAATAACCCACCAACAGTAACTCTTGATCCGTTCAAGTTAGAAACATTAAACCAACATTCACATGTTCCTCTTATCCCAAATTCAAATTKTTAKAAACATTGATCAACTATAACTATACATTTGCATTAAATATCCCACCAACAGTAAGTCTCCAACCATTCAGGCTATAGGCACCAAACCAACTGTCACATGTTCAGGCTATCCTAACTTAACATTCTGTGAAACTTGCATGAACTATAACTACATAAATGTGKATAAATTTGCATACAATAGCCACCAATAGTAAGTATTGAACAGTTCAAGCTAGAGACACCACACCAACTTTTACATGTTAATTAAGGCTATCCTATCCTATCAATCAATGCTTCACAAGATAGCATTCACACCACACTTTATTCAAGGAAATGTACTTTTCTAGTTTTATATACTCATTATTGTTCATCTTTATAAATTGTGTCAATCAATTTTGACACCAATTATTCTACAATATAGAAAATAGTAAAAATAAAGAAAAACCCTGGAATTAGAAGGTGTGTTCACCTTCCAACAGGACAACGACCCAAAGCACACAGCCAAGACACAGCCAAGACAACGCAGGACTGGCTTCYGGACAAGTCTCTGAAAGTCCTTGAGATGCAAAACCAGAGCCCGGACATAAAATCTGATCGAACATTTCTGGAGAGACCTGAAAATAGCTGTGCAGCGACGCTCGCCGTCCAACCTGACAGAGCTTGAGAGGATCTGCAGAGAAGAATGGGAGAAKCTCCCCAAATACAGGTGTGCCAAGCTTGTAGCGTCATTCCCAAGAAGACTTGAGGCTGTAACCGCTGCCAAAGGTGCTTCAACAAAGAACTGATGTAAATGTGATCAAAAATGTATAAAAACCTGTTTTTGCATTATGGTGTAGTATTGTGTGTAGATTTAATACATTTTGGAATAAGGCTGTAACGTAAAAACTRAAGGGTTCTGAATACTTTCCGAATGCAGTGTATGCACTTAAATAGTGAATGGAGGACGCTTTTCCCGTTGTTCATTTTCATGCCAGCCAGGTAGGCTWTWCTCCTGTCGTAAAGAGAAGCAYTGTGCTTAATATTAGGAAAGTTGATAAATAAATATAGTAMTKCCAGCCTATAGAAAGCTGATGGGATCTTCCTCTTTTAAATAGASGCCATCACTGRGTTTTCTCTCGCAATGCATAGCCTATAGAAACGTTGCGCAACATGAGCTCATGAAGTGTTTGATTAGATTTCCCATTACATTTCCATTGATGTCAGAGTGATTAGAGGAACAATAGAGAGCTGAGTACCAGGCATGTTAACAAGTTTGGTAGGCTACTAATGACCAGCAGCAGCGTCAGAGCATGGAGAAGCCTAATTACCTTAACTAAATGCTCATGTGGAATTTGACTGCCTTCATGACTCGCGACCGCCGGTGTGGCAGTAATATAGTCACCGTAACAACCCTAACTGTCAATAGAGTCTCTGAATGTCCTTGAGGCAAAGCCAGTTAAATAAAGGTTAAATAAAAAATGTACTGTATGTACCATTGTCTTTTCCAAATTATATTCTGTCTATACAGACAGCATATTGATATTCTCACTAATATATCTACTTGGATTGTTATTTCTTGATTTGTTGTTAAGATACAAAAAAAWMTATGTATTGCATTTGCGAGACATTKTAGTGCACTGTTGGAGCTAGTAACAAAAGCATTTAGCTGCACCTTTCCATAACATCTGCAAATCTGTGTATTCGACCAAAATTAGATTTGATATGAWTTTTTTTTAAACTGAGTGAAAGCTTGAAATGTGCAGTTTAAATATTAAATGTGCTGTTTAAATATGTGTACCAATAAAATTTGATTTGAAATTAATAAACTTAAACTGAGTGAATACTTTAAATGTGCTGTTTACATCCTGTTTAATTGTGCTACCGCAGGAACGCCCACCTGCAGGAACGCCCCGAATTGCGGGCCGCAATCACACACTACTACAAAATTATACAAAGACCCAGCAAAAAAAGGACCTTATGCATTTCAGGTAAAATAACAACCAAATGTTTATCTTCCAGGACAAATTAGCTAGCAATAGCAAGTCCATTAATGTTTCATGTGTGTTTGTAGATGGACAAAATCAACGTGTGAGATGGTGCATGCGGACATACGCCCGTGGCTGGTGTAGGCAGCATGTAAGTCAACAATAAAGACATTGCATCATCAATCTGAACCAAAAACATTTTATTCTATAAAAGGAGTGGGGTAAATCACAACTGTACAGGGGGAAACTGACTTAATGAAACAACATCTCACAGTATCAAAAAGCTCACGTTTTCCTCACTGATCTTTACACATTTGTTCTGTACAAATACAAAAGAAATAATATTAATGACTTGTATTATTATAACYATAACTGCATTGCACTGAGTAATATAGTACTGGCCCATAAATTACTGCATTCAATAAAAAATACCTAAAATTATGATTTCTTAAGAGTTTTGATTAATGATAAGAAAAAGCACACTCACACACGCTCAGTAATACACTCACACACGCTCAGTAATACACACACGCACGCACACACACAATCAATCAACCCTTACATTATGTGGTGCCGTATTGTAGAAGTGATGGGTGACTAGCTGATAGTGGATAAACGTGCTTGTTCAGACCCAGTACAGTAACGAGCAGAGGGTCATGAAGTCTTCAGTCGTATGCTGCCACGTCTAAACCGTAGATGCATGTTCTTGGAAAGAGCATCACTATCGTGGTGTATTGTATTGATGTATTATTGTATGGTTTTCTTTGTGGTATTTGGAGTTAACAAGGATTTTATGTTATTTCATATGGATGAGTTGGTGTCTTGTATTGTATATGGCATTGCCATGTCTATGCAGTGAGGTGGGTTTGACCAATGACAACAGATATGACATATTATCAGTTTTTCAGCATGGGGTGCGTCCAAAAATMGCATCCTTTTCTCTATATAGTGCACTACTTTTGACCAGAACCCTAAGGTYATGCACTATATATAGGGAATAGGGTGACGTTTGGGATAAGGATATGGTTGCAGGTCATCATAACTGTTAGGTTAGGGCACCGTGTTCACACCGACATGCTCACCAACTTCACAAAAACAAATGCTACTCTCCATGCAACAACAGTGAGCACAACACAAAAGGGACCGATTTTGGGGGAATTTTTTTTTGTTGTAAAGAAGGAATTTAACTTTTCATACACATTTCATTTGTAAATCCATCCAACAGAGGAGAAAAGAAAATACAAATGATATTTTCACATTGTCTAGTCAGTGTTAAAAATAGAACTCCACCTGTTACATTTATTATGCTTTTTGGTTATATACAGAATGTACACTTCTTATTCTTTTTTTCATTWTTCTCATAGTCCTTAACATCTAATATGAACAGTTTACAAAACAAAACAAGTTGCAATCCAATGCATATACTCTTCTAGAAAGATGTGCTTAGTATCATTGTTAGGAGTCGAAAGCAGAGAATGAGAGAAACTCATAGGWACATTGCATCGCTCTGTGTGGACCAATAAGATCTCTCGCTGCTTCTGGCYTGCGCTCAACTCAACTCACACCAAGGCTGGGCTCAGAGTCAGACAAGCATTATTTGCCATTTTGTTTTTAAATTGTCAACAGAAAAGGGATCTTAAATTCGCTCGTGTTTTATTTAGCTAGCGTTTGAAATGATGACGGCTGCTGCGACTGCTAGCGAGAGCCAAACAATTTGTTTTACGTGTCCTCAAGTATGCCCTCTCTGTATGTATGTCCCACGTAGTGCTGAGCGATTAGTACTTTTTGAGGTCGGTTCGGTTTCGGTTCAATTATAATCACGGTTTTGATGATTTTTTAAAACATTAAAATGCACTATGCATTATGGGGTTGAATGCTGTAATAACACAGAACAAAACAATTCATACAAGTCCCATGGTGGTAGTGACCGCCCATTACGGCGTATCACTTATTAACCATCGTTTATTCACATGACTTTACTTTAATCAAATATTTCAGCTGTTGTGTATATTACATTTGTTTTATTTGATACGGCCTGAACTGTTTGATGTAGGAGGGAGTTGTACTTTTGTATTTGTATTGCATTCCAAGTCATAATTTCATCTCTAGAGCTGCTGCCTACGCTGTCTGACAAAAATCACTATTTTAGTTGTTCTTCAAAGTAAATAACACACTTTTATGACTGCTGAACACAAACTAGCAATCACTTAGATCATGTATTTGCAGGTACAGATACCTTGTGAACCAACAGATGCTCTCTATATCCTCTCACMATCACGCATTGCTCTGTCTCTTCCGTAGCTGGCGTAAAAGAAAACATAGACCAGACAAGTAGATGCGCAATGGATGATGGTCATTGTAGTTATTCATCGCGTTTTATGAGCTAAACTATTTAGAATATTGGCCCTGTTGAAACTACAACTCCCTCCAACACCAAGCATTTCAGTCTATATCTGATTTATTTGTACAGAAACTGTGCAATGAGCTCACTGAAAAAAAACAGAACATAATGGAATTTAAATAATTGGACTGATGTTGGTCAATTAGTTGTTTGAAAAACGTTAAATAACTGACATTTCAGTTAATCACTCAGCACTAGTATCACAGGAGCTGTGCGTTCCAGTGGCAACACGTACTTAGCCACTGGCTTCAGTACAGCCCTTAGGAGCAAGATCTGTGTATGTCCCAGTAGCAAGATGTATGTTGCTACTTACTCCATAACAGCACTTTGGAGTGAGCTCTTTGTATGTTCCACTAGCAACACATACTTATCCACTGACCCCAGTACAGCGTAAGGAGCGAGGTCTGTGGAAGTTGCATAATCAAGTGAACCCAGAGAGCAGGAGCTAAAAACAGCCAGCTTAAGACGTGAAGATCAGTCAATTGCTGATCTAGGATCAGTGTTGCCTTTTAGATCATAATGAATAAGATCATATGGAAAGGGCAGACCTGATCCTAGATCAGAAATCTTACTCTGTGACTCTGTAAATAAAAGCCCTGATCTGAGTCTGGGTAGAAATGCTTGTAACAAAAAAGAGAGTGCCTCGTGACCTGTCGTCAGGGCGATAAGACCCCGTTTCCTGGGTAACCCTGAAGACCAAAACAAACGCGCGTTTCTAAAACCAGAGTTTCTCAGATTGACTTTGATTCATTAAGGCTCCGACGGGCAAGAGGTAACACTCTGCTGCCCCAAACACACACTTCTAAAATCATCAGTTCTGATTATTTGTTACACACACACACGTCCATACACACGCACAAAACACACTCACACACACAAGCTCCCCTAGATCCCTGCGAGAGTTCCATTTGTAATCTCAAACTTATTTTCTTATACTTTCACAGCCTCAAACACAATCTAAGGATTTGAAATAGACAAAAAAGGGATGTTATTCTGTTAAGAGCCAATCACTGGCAAAGAGAAGGAGGGAAGGAGAAGAAGGGAAAAAAGGCCTTTTTTTTTTTAAACAACAAATACTGTTACTGAACCGACAAGTWAAAAATGTGGGGCAAGTGAACATGATTTCATTTCTGATTGAAACTGAGGAAAACAGAATCTTAATAAAAATTCACAGTCTTGTAGCTCCCTGTTTTAGGGGATGGGGGAGTGGAGGGGGGGGTTGAATTAGACAGAATAGAACAGTTCTGCCCCACACACCCCGAGGGGGCTGTGGACTCTGCTCGGGAAGAATATGGAGAGGACTTTATGCATCTTCAACTGTCTTTAAATAGCACACACTTCACTAACGCTCACACACGCACACACACACACGCAATGCAGGATCACAGAAGTTGAGAAAGAAAATACAGTAAACGTATCCACAGTATKTTCCCCTCTGAAATCAACAAGACAAAAGCCACATTTCCTTCCCCGCTCCCTTCACCTCCTCTCCGTTCTCTTCCTCCCTCATCTTCTTCCTCTGAGCTGAGTGTGTGGTGTAGGTATCCCTGCATCATTTCAAAGTCCGTTCTCGGTCTCTCTCTCAGTCCTGTCTGTCTCTTTCTCTCTGCAGTATCCTAGTCAGGCTTCACTGCTTTGTCTTCACTGATCGGTCTTCTGGATGGATAGGAAGCCATAGAGGAGGATGGCGTCATGCCATGGTCACACTGAGTGGGGTGTGAGGGAGAGATGAGAAGGTAAGCATTGGGGTGAGGGTGGCTGTGAAGAGTGGTGGACTCCCCCTTCAGGTGCTGGGCAACCAAATAACAACAATGAACTGCTCTCATCATTTACTTTGCAATCTGCGTTCTCCACCTCTTTAAATTTCCTGATCTCCATGATGACCCACAGTTCAAATTAGAGGACGAGGAGAGAAAAGAGACAGAAACAGGAAGTGACAATTCAGGGTTTAGCCCCTCCCATCTGAGTTTCATTTGAGTACCGAGGGGGGGAGGGGGGGGGGTGATGGTAGTAGGGGGAAGGGTTTAAAGATCAGGGGCCAGAGGTCATGGTTCACATCATGACGTGGCGTCTCCGGTGCAGGGCTAGGTGGTCGGACCGGGAGAAGGAGCGGTCACAGTCGGTGCAGCGGAAGGGCTTGATGCCCGTGTGTTTACGGAAGTGTCGTGTCAGCTCGTCTGACCGGGCGAACCTCCAGGTACAGCCCTCCCATGTACAGTGGTACGGCTTCTCTCCTACAGAGAAGAAGACATAGAGTTAGTTGGTTGATTGGTTTAATAGGAAGTACATTCAGTGCATGTAATTGAGCAAAAATGAGGCATCTTCAGATAAGAAGTTATAGTATAGATCTACGCAACGTGCCTATTTTTTAAATTTTATTTCACCAGGTAGGCCAGTTGAGAACAAGTTCTCATTTACAACTGCGACCTGGCCAAGATAAAGCAAAGCAGTGCGACACAAACAACAACACAGAGTTACACATGGGAAAAACAAAAGTACAGTCAATAACACAATAGAAAAATATATGTACAGTGTGTGCAAATGTAGCAAGATTAGGGAGGGTAAGGCAAAAAATAGGCTATAGTGGCAATAATTAATTACAATTTAGCATTAACACTGGAGTGATAGATGTGCAGATGATGATGTGAAGTAGAGATACTGGGGTGCAAAAGAGCAAAAAGATAAATAACAATATGGGGATGAGGTAGTTGGATGTGCTATTTACAGATGGGCTGTGTACAGGTGCAGCGATCGGTAAGCTGRTCTGACAGCTGATGCTTAAGTTAGAGAGGGAGATATAAGACTCCAGCTTCAGTGATTTTTGCAGTTCGTTCCAGTCATTGGCAYCAGAGAACTGGAAGGAAAGGCGGCCAAAGTGGGTGTTAGCTTTGGGGATGACCAGTGAAATATACCTGCTGGAGCGCTTGCTACAGGTGGGTGTTGCTATGGTGACCAGTGAGCTGAGATAAGGCAGGGCTTTACCTAGCAAAGACTTATWGATGACCTGGAGCCAGTGGGTTTGGCGACGGATATGTAGTGAGGGCATACAGGTCGCAGTGGTGGGTGGTATATGGGTCTTTGGTGACAAAACGGACGGCACTGTGATAGACTGCATCCAATTTGTTGAGTAGAGTGTTGGAGGCTATTTTGTAAATGACATCGCCGAAGTTGAGGATCGGTAGGATAGTCAGTTTTACGAGAGTATGTTTGGCAGCATGAGTGAAGGAGGCTTTGTTGCGAAATAGGAAGCTGATTCTAGATTTAATTTTGGATTGGAGATGCTTAATGTGAGTCTAGAAGGAGAGTTTATAGTCTAACCAGACACCTAGGTATTTGTAGTTGTCCACATATTCTAAGTCAGAACCGTCCAGAGTAGTGATGCTAGTCGGGCAGGCGGGTGCGGGCAGCAATCGGTTGAAGAGCATGCACTTAGTTTTACMAGCATTTAAGAGCAGTTGGCTACAGCAGTGGCTATTCATTGGCTACAGCAGTGTTTCCCAACTCCAGTCGTCGAGTACTCCCAACAGCATAAAAAATGTGTAGCCTGGGTCAAACATACCTCATTGAACTKATTTAGGGCTTGATGATTAGTTGAATCAGGTGTGCTTGTCTGGTGCTGCAATAAAAATGTGTACTGTTGGGGGTACTTGAGGACTGGAGTTGGGAAACACTAGGCTCCAGAATGCGGGCCCTGGATCAGTCATTGGCTATAGATGAGTATGTGGGCGGGTCAGGGTGTGTGTTACCCAGTGTTGGGGGTATCGCGTTACAGAACTAACACCTAACGTAATCTGATACATTTTATGAGCAACAGAGTAAAGTAATGCGTTACTTTATCAAATTGGGTTATTTTTTTATTACAGTTACTTTGTCAAACAACGCGTGTGTTACTTTCAGAATCTTATCTCCACCGGGTGTGTTTCCATGATCCGATCTCGACTTGTTTCCTCATTTAGTTCTTGAGCGAGCGGAGAAAGGGTGTTTTGAGAAATGACATGACGGGCTGCTGTCCATAGAAATGTATAGAGGGCGCACCTCTGATGTCTAAACATCTCTATGGACTGTGTATGTGAGGTCTAACAGAAAGAACTGGCGGCTCCAGGGAAAGATTTTCAATTAAAGGAGAGGAAATCTGTACAGATGTTTGGCTTACAGTATACAGTYTATGGCTAATTAAGCAGCGCCACAGATGGAAGGAGAAACCAGTGACCCATCCTGAGTTAGTAAGTAGCCTATCAGATGGAAGGAGAAACCAGTGACCCATCCTGAGTTAGTAAGTAGCCTATCAGATGGAAAGAGAAACAAGTGANCCTGAGTTAGTAAGTAGCCTATCAGATGGAAAGAGAAACAAGTGATCCAACCTGAGTTAGTAGGTAGCCTATCAGACGGAAGGAGAAACCAGTGATCCAACCTGAGTTAGTAAAGGTAGCCTATCAGACTGAAGGAAACCAGTGATCCAACCTGAGAAGGTAGTAGTAGCCTATCAGGGATGAAGAGAGAAACCAGTGATCCAACCTGAGTAAGTCAAGTAAGCCCTATCAGACGGAGGAGAAACCACTGATCCAACCTGAGTTAGGTAAGTAGCCTATCAGACGAAAAGGAGAAACCACCGATCCAACCTGAGTTAGTAAGTCCTATCAGATGAAGGAGAAACCACTGATCCAACCTGAGTTAGTAAGTAGCCTATCAGACGAAGGAGAAACCACGTCTGAATCCAACCTGAGTTAGTAACAGTAACCAGACTGGAAAGGAGAACCATGATCCAACCTGAGTTAGTAGTAGCCATCAGACGGAAGGAGAAACCAGTATTCAACCTGAGTCTGTAAGTAGCAGCCCTATCAGACGGGAAGGGAGAGACTCATGAATCCAATACTAAGCTTCAGCATGACTGCGAATTTATTCTTTTAGTAGTAAACCTAGCCTAATTCTTTGGTGCTGATGTAT
>NC_036863.1:49107731-49119755 GCF_002910315.2 Salvelinus sp. IW2-2015 | reverse complement strand
GCAAGTATTATGGGTCCTTTGGTGACAAAACGGACGCACTCGTGATAGACTGCAGTCCAAATTGTGGTGAGTAGTGTGTGGATGACTATTTTGTAAATGACCTCGCGAAGTTGCAAGGAATCGGTAGGATAGGTCAAGGTTTAAACGACGAGTATTTTTGGCAGCAGAGTAGAGAGGCTTTGTGTTGCGAACATGAGGAAGCCTGATTCTAGATTAAGTTTTGGATTGCGAGATGCTTAAGTGAGTCTAAGAAGAGAGTTGTATATCTAACCAAGAGACACACCGTATGAGTATTGGTGAGATTCCACAACTATCTAGCAAGAACCGTCCAGAGTATGATTCTAGTCGGGCAGCGGGTGGGGCAGCGAATCGCTGTAAGAGCATGCACTTAGTTTTATAGCAGTTAGAGCAGTTGGACATATCGAGCAACGTGGCTCATTCTGTGGCTACGACCAGTGTTTCCCAACCCAGTCTGCGAACAGTACTCGCCAACCAGCATAAAAAAATCGTGTTGAAGCTGTCAACATACCTCCATTAATACAATTAGGCTTGATGATTAGTTGAATCAGGTGTGCTTGTCTGGTGCTGCAATAAAAATGTGTACTGTTGGGGTACTTGAGGACTGAGTTGGAAACACTAGCTCCAGAATGCGGGCCCTGGATCAGTCATTGGCATAGATGAGTATGTGGCGGGTCAGGTGTGTGTTACCCAGTTGGGGGATCGCGTACAACTAACACCTAACGTAATCTGATACATTTTATGAGCAACAAGTAAAGTAATGCGTTACTTTATCAAATGGGTTATTTTTTTATTACAGTTACTTTGTCAAACAACGCGTGTGTTACTTTCAGAATCTTATCTCCACCGGTGTGTTTCATGATCCATCTCGACTGTTTCCTCATTCTAGCCTGAGCGAGCGGAGAAAGGGTGTTTTGAGAAATGACATGACGGGCTGCTGTCCATAGCAATGTATAGAGGGCGCACCTCTGATGTCTAAACATCTCTATGGACTGTGTATGTGAGGTATACAGAAGAACTGGCGCTCCAGGGAAAGATTTTCAATTAAAGGAGAGGAAATCTGTAAAGATGTTTGGCTACAGTATACAGTTATGGCTAATTAAGCAGCCCACAGATGGAAGAGGAAACCAGTGACCCATCCTGAGGTTAGTAAGTAGCCTATCAGATGGAAGAGAAACCAGTGGACCCATCCTGAGTTAGTAAGTAGCCTATCAGATGAAAGAAACAAGGATCCAACCTGAGTTAGTAGTAGCCTATCAGACGGAGGAGAAAACCAGTGATCCAACCTGAGTTAGTAGGTAGCCTATCAGACGGAAGAGAAACCAGTGACCCCATCCTGAGTTAGTAAGTTAGCCTATCAGACTGAAGGGAAACCAGTGATCCAACCGTGAGTTAGTAAGTAGCCTATCAGATGAGAGAAACCACTGATCCAACCTGAGTTAGTAAGTAGCCTATCAACGGAAGGAGAACCACTGATCCAACCTGAGTTAGTGTAGTGCCTATCAGATGGAAGGAAAACCAGTGATCCAACCTGAGTTAGTAAGAGCCTAATCAGACGGAAGAGAAACCAGTTTCCAACCTGAGTTGTAAGTGAGCCTATCAGACGGAAGGAGAACCATGATCCAACCATGATTAGTAAGTAGCCTATCTTTGAGAGTACGTACGGCTCGCCTTTGTGCCTTGCTCCCTCTGACAGTCAAACAAACGGTGAGATTGGGATTTTTTCCCATGAAAGCAAAGGAAAGTAATATAACTCGTTACTTTCCACACAAAGTAATGTTACTTTTGCCAAAAAAGTTTGGGTTAGTAATATATTACTTTCCCAACACTGGTGTTACCTGTGTGTATCCTGCGGTGGGCTTTAAGGTGTGAGCTCTTGGTGTACACCTTGTTACAGCCATCATAGTCACACATATGGACACGCCTCCTCTTCATATCCGGCGAATCAGGATCCACCTGCATGTCCATGTCTACGCCCGACCTGAGAGTGACAAAGAGAGAGAGAAAGCAGACATTATATGGGTGAGGCTGGAGTGAGATGTAGTCATGTATTTCGTGAAATTACAAAATGTCACAGCAGATCGCCTGTATTAGCAGGATTACGAGAAAGCAGCTAGCTACCTGTATATTAACTCTTCAGACCTGGGTTCAAATAATATTTGAAATATTATTAGGATCATTGTTTGAATTTCACCGGGACAGTGCACATTAACCAACACCAATATTACAGTAATGCAYCTTCCATGAAAATGTGCTGGGGGTAGAAAATAGCTAATTTGCACCAGTAGTCTCTGGGCAGGTAAGGGCCTTTACACAATCACAATGCACATACAAATAGTCACTAAAACAATAGAAAAGACAAGTACATGACATCCAATACTTGGAGTACAACATATTGAAATACTTCATGTGGGCCTTGATAAAAGGTCTGTAACTGTAACTGTTACATGAGCAGACATGCAGGTTTACCTCCCCAACCCCACCCATACTGTCTAAACCCGAACTAAACCTAGAAGGAAAGGACTGTGATGTTAACACCTATAGGGAACTGCCCAAGTCTAGCTGACTGGACAATTAACATCTATCCATGGGTTTATTATTAATGCACTCTATTGTACGGATCTGTATGATTGATGAATAGAAGTCTTACAAATTATTTTGTCATTGCTGCATCATCATTAGGTGACACTATGGGGGCGAATCCATTAGGTGACACTATGGGGGCGAATCCTAACTTCCAATTTTATTTACTTAGTCAAGCATTGATGTCAATGGGAAGTTGTGATTCGCCCCTACGTATTTGGACATGGCTACATGAGGGAACTACACTGAACAGAAATATAAATGGGAACTTGTGATTCGCCCCTACGCATTTGGACATGGCTACATGAGGGAACTACACTGAACAGAAATATAAATGGGAACTTGTGATTCGCCCCTACGCATTTGGACATGGCTACATGAGGGAACTACACTGAACAGAAATATAAACACAACATGTAAAGTGTTGGTCCCATCTTTCATGAGCTGAAATAAAAGATCCCAGAAATGTTCCATTCCAACAAAAAGCTTATTTCTCAAAAATGTTGTGCACAAATGTGTTTAAATCCCTGTTAGTAAGCGTTGCCTTTGCCAAGATAATCCATCCATCTGACAGGTGTGGAATATCAGGAAGCTGATTAAACAGCATGACGATTACACAGGTGCACATTGTGCTGGGGGACAATAAAAGGCCATGATAAAATGTGCAGTTTGGTCACACGACACAGTTGCCTCAAGTTTTGAGGGAGCATGGAATTGGCATGTTGACTGCAGGAATGTCCACCAGAGCTGTTGCCAGAGAATTGAATGTTAATTTCTCCACCATAAGCAGCCTCTAACATCATTTTAGAGAATTTGGCAGTACGTCCAACCGGCCTCACAACCACAGACACGTGTAACTACGCAGCCCAGGACCTACACATTCGGCTTCTTCACCTGCGGGATGGTCTGACAGCTGATGAAACTGTGGGTTTGCACAACTGAAGAATTTCTGCACAAACTGCCAGAAACCSTCTCAGGAAAGCTSATCTGAGTGCTCGTCGTCCTCACCAGGGTCTTAATCTGACTGCATTTCAGCATCGTAACCGACTTCAGTGGGCAAATCCCCACCTTCGATGGCCACTGTCACACTGGAGAAGTGTGCTCTTCATGGATGAATCCCGGTTTCAACTGTACCGGGCAGATGAATGTATGGCATTGTGTGGGTAAGCGGTTTTCTGATGTCAACATTGTGAACAGAGTGCCCCATGGTAGTGGTGGGGTTACGGTATGTGCAGGCATAAACTATGGACAACAAACTCAAATGCATTTTATRGATGGCAATTTGAATGCACAGAGATACCGTGACGAGATCCTGAGGCCCATTGTCGTGCCATTCATCCGCTGCCATCACCTCATGTTTCAGCATTATAATGCACAGTCCCATGTTGCAAGGATCTGTACACAATTCCCAAAGCTGAAAATGTCCCAGTTCTTCCATGGCCTGCATACTCACCAGACATGTCACCCATTGAGCATGTTTGTGATGCTCTGGATCGACGTGTACGACAACGTGTTCCAGTTCCCGCCAATATCCAGCAAATTCACACAGCCATTGAAGAGGAGTGGAACCACATTCCACAGGTCACAATCAACAGCCTGATCAACTCTAAGCGAAGGAGATGTGTCATGCCGCATGACTCAAATGGTGGTCACACCAGATACTGACTGGTTTTCTGATACACGCTCCTACCTTTTTTGTTTTTAAGTATCTGTGATCAACAGATGCATATCTGTATTCCCAGTCATGTGAAATCTATAGATATGGCCWAATGGATTTATTTKAATGAACTGTAACTCAGTATAATCTTTGAAATTGTTGCATTTATATTTTTGTTCAGTATACATACAGAATAGTCAAATACACCGTGTTAATTTAAATGATTCTAYCAGAGCCTCACTCCTAGTAATCACTGATGATTAAGTTTATTGTTTAGGTTCATCACAGTTAATAGTGCTCTATGATCCCTGGGTGAAGTTACAGGCCACAGGCAGCAGAGAGGGCTAGAGAGTAACTGTTGAAAACCCATACAGCTGGACAGCTTCCAGTTCAATGCTGATCTCTCCTCTCTCTTCCCTCCTTTCCTTCCTCTCCCTCCCATCCTCCGGGTTCCTCGCGGCCGGCCTTTCCTTTCTCCACCCTGCCTGCCAACTAGTTCACTCCTTTTCCTCTCTCTCTCTCTCTCTCTGCCCAGCCGTTGGCTCAAAAACACTAAAGAATAGAAAAGTATTCCTTCTTCACCCCATCCCGCCTCTAACACACTCACTCACCCCGCTCCTTCTCTTTCACTCTCTCCAAACCGTTTATAAGGAGGTGTGACGGCAAACTGCATTACGTAACCTTGTTTACACCCAGTTCTGTGACAACCCTGCCCAGCAACACACACAAACACACAAACAGACGTCAGCTAAGTGAACTCTCCAAGCACACACCCTGCATTTCAGTTCGATAGAGTGCAGCGAGCTCTGACACACACGCAAACACACAAAACAAACGTCAGCTAAGTGAACTCTCCAAGCACACACCCTGCATTTCAGTTCGATAGAGTGCAGCAAGCTCTGACACACTCGCAAACACACAAACACACGTCAGCTAAGTGAACTCTCCAAGCACACACCCTGCATTTCAGTTCGATAGAGTGCAGCAAGCTCTGACACACACGCAAACACACGTCAGCTAAGTGAACTCTCCAAGCACACACCCTGCATTTCAGTTAGAGTGCAGCAAGCTSTSACACWCKCYCAAACACACAAACACACAAACACACGTCAGCTAAGTGAACTCTCCAAGCACACACCCTGCATTTCAGTTAGATAGAGTGCAGCAAGCTCTGACACACACGCAAAGCTACGCCTTGGGGTGTTGAGCTTGCTGCATCCTCCTACCAAATAGAGATACACATTAATACATTCTGTCTCTCCCGGTTGCTGCCTCACTACACATTGTGTGCCACATACACACTGCCTCTCCTCCAGTGTTCAGGGGTTATATAAGGGTCCGGAGAAGAGCAGTGCTGCAGTAATGTAATTAATGCCAGAGAGAGGAGAGGAGGGACGGGCCCAGCTCACCACAGTCAAACCCCCAGTGAAGGGGCAAATTCACCCTATATCACTTTCCTCTAATACACTCAACCCCAGTCCTGCAGAACACTCTTCCTGTATCACTCTATTCCTACAGTGCCTTCAGAAAGTGTTCGTACCCCTTGACTTATTACACATTTTGTTGTGTTACATCCTGAATTCAAATGGATTAAATGGATTTTTTSCCTTATGGGAGAACCTGCCAATACCCCGTAGTGAAGACATGCTTTTACATTTCTTTTTTATTCACTGAAAATGAAACACAAAAATGTCTCATTTACATAAGTATTCACACACTCCAAATTGAGCTCAGGTGCATCCAATTTCCTTTGATCATCCTTGAGATTGGAGTCCTGTGGCCAATTCAATTGTTAGAACATGATTTAGAAAGAAACACAGCGGTCTATAAAAAGGTCCCACAGTTGACAGTGCATGTCAGAGTAGAAACTATAACATGATGTCCAAGGAACTGTCCATAGATCTCTTGAGATACAATTGTGATGAGGCGGCAGGTAGCCGATTGGTAAGAGCGTTGGACTAGGAACCGAAAGGTTGCAAGATCGAATCCCCGAGCTGACAAGGTAAAAAATCTGTCGTTCTGCCCTGAACAAGGCAGTTCCCTAGGCCGTCATTGAAAATAAGAATTTGTTCTTAACTGACTTGCCTAGTTAAATAAAGGTCAAATTAAATAAAAAAATCGAGGAGTGTTGAAAGTTTCCAAGAGCACAGTGTCATCCACCATTGGGAAATTGAAAAAATATGGGAACTACCCAGACTGCCTAAGAGCTGGCTGTCCGACCAAACTGAACAAGCGGCAAGAGGTGGTGACCAAGAACCCAATGACCACTCTGACAGAACTACAGAGTTTCCTTGGCTGAGATGGGGAGAACCTGCCATCAGGACAACAGTCTCTTATAGCACTTCACCAAATTGGGTTTTATGGGAGAGTGGCCCGACGGAAGCCAACCCTGAGAAAAAAGGCACATGCCTGGGATCGAACCCGTGTCTGTAGTGACGCCTCGAACACTGCGATGCTGCGCCACTCGGGAGGCCCTGTATTTCATTTTCAAAACATTTCTACAAAGATGTTTTCGCTTTGTCACTATGGGGTATTGCGTGTAGATGGGTGAGGAAAAAAATCTATTAATCCATTTTGGAATTCAGGCTGTAACACAAAAAAATGTGGAATAAGGGGTATGAATAACTTTCTGAAGGCACGGTATACAGGACTACTCAACTACCCACAAATCATGCAAGATATCTTCTGAAATAAGTATTGTTATCGTATATTGATGAGAAAAAGCAATGTATCACCCAGCCTCCATCCTGCTTCAGTTCGGCTGGCGTTTGCCGAGCTCATTCCCTTAAAAGACCTTCGCTTGAAAAAAATGTTTTCCATTTTGAGACGCCGTAGCCAGTAGTCAGATTCATCTATGATAACTCAAGAAATCTGTCATACATTTTTGCCGAGGAGATCTTAGTTGCYCAATTTTGCATCTGACTAAGATGTTTGGTGCAGTATTTCTCAAGTGAAAAAATMTGCWTGAGGACAAGTCTCTTGTTGCATGACAACAGGCACTTCATTGGAGAATCCATATTGTTGACCAATCGCCGACAAGGGGGCGTAGACTTCGGCTACCGAGGGYAAAAAACGGTGTGCCCGAACAGCTGAAAAAACCCTTGCCGAAGTCCAAAATGAACCAAAACGTCACAAAATGTTGTCATAATATATGCGCAAACTGTTCCGAACTCTTTTGGCTGGGAAGCATGCGGAAGCCTTAACACTCACCCTGTGTCCAAAGAAGGAAGCTGAGTCCTACACCACCCCTACACCACAACCCTGTGTCCAGGCCTATACCACCACCTTCCATTATCTGACACTCACCCTGTGTCCAGTCCCGGTGTACTGAAGGATGCTGAACCGGACTCTGTCCCACTCTCTACATCACTGTCACTCTGGTACTCCACTGGGGACGCCGAGCCAGGCTTGATACGCACTGTAGGGAGAAAAGGGTAGATGGAGAAAGGGGGGAGGYAGAGAGATGGAGAAGATGAAGAGAGAGGGAAGAAAGAGAGAGAGGAAGAAAGATGGGTATAAATAGAGATAGACAACAGGGGTTAGCAACTTAAATCCAACATTAACACACAGTACTTGGCAACACAAAAGGTAAGTCAAGGCATCCCAGCTGAGCTCATTTGAATTTCTATTTGGGTGTGAGAGAATTCCTCATTATACTTCGGTATGGTTGGCTGTGCTGCGGAGGCTGCTGATTGTATTTGTGAACCCCCCTCCCTCACCCCACCCCACCCCCTCCTCTCCCTTTCTCCTTTAGTGGGTCAGAATGTGGGATGAGTGGGGGTGAGGGTTGTTTGTGATGATGGGGTTGGGATGGGAGTAAATAACTGTCCTTTGTATGTTGGGACAACCCACCACCTGTTAACCCTAATACCCCTGAAACCCACCTTATTCAAAGGCAAAACGACCCATCTCCTCTCTTCAGAATCTTCCGTTCCTAAAAGTATCCCTCCGTACTCACCCCTCCCTCGCCACTCCCTCCGTACTCCACCCCTCTCTCCCATACTCCACCCTCTCTCCCATGCTCCACCCTCTCTCCATGCTCCACCCTCCCCTCTCTTCTCTACAGAGCTCTGTGTGTCACTCCTCTGTTACAACAACATAGTTATAAGTGTAGTGTAGCAAACTCTTTTTAAGTCAAATCTGCACCTACTCATGTACACTCTGTATCAACACACTCAACTACATGCGTTTTCTACTTACAGAATGTTCATGTTGACAGTTTACAAGTCCTAGGGACAGTTTTTCTGGATAGGTTTAAGCCTAGTCCTAGACTAAAGCATGTTCAATGGACATTCTCTAAGGAAGAGCTTCTTATTCCAAGACTACAGTAGGCTTAATCTGGAAATTGGACCTTACAATTTGGGAAATGGGTGGAGTCTATATATATATTTTTTACACTTATTTCATAGAACATGTTTGAGTTCTTCTATTATTACATTCAAAGAGGCCCCCCCCCAAAACATTATTTCATGTAAGGAACTCAGTCCGGTTTCAACTTACTCTTGAAAGTTGTAATAGTATAACGCACAAGGTGCAATTTGGAAATATTCACATGAATACACGTTAGACATAGCAAAATGTATAGAATTGCAAGAAAATATGCTTTAAAACCTGCAAAATTATCTCTCCGCCAAAAAGAAGGGGGTGTGAACAGTTTGTGTCATGAACAGTGCTTGTCCCCATAGAAACAGACATGGCAAGGGATTGCACCCCTCTCCAGCATGGCCTCATGGTGAGTAGTCGGTCTGCAAACATTTTGGAGAAAATGGTGAGCAAGTTGGTAAATCTTCATGGATTTATTTTTTTAAATGTCACTACCGAACATCTAATTTATCAAGAAATATGTAAAGTACGGTTTTGGGACTAAAATACAGGTAACTGCRAAAAGAAAGGACACACCAACATAAAGTGTCTTAATAGGGCGTTGGGCCATCACGAGCTGACAGAACAGCTTGAATGCGCTTTGGCATAGATTCTACAAGTGTCTGGCATTCCGTTGGAGGGATGCGACTAGGGCTGTGGCGGTCACGAGATTTCGTCAGCCGGCGATTGTCAAGCAAATAACTGTCGGTCTTACGGTAATTGACCGTTAATTAACATAAACACATTAAGCATCTCCGGGCTTACACACATATCCCACAAGCCACCGATGCAGACCTTTGGAACAGCTACATTTTTAATTAAAAGTCTAATAAATCCATGTAATATAGCCAACGCTTTCACAATAAATCCATTATTTATTTTAAACAGGTCTAAAGGAGCATGATACCAAGAAAATGTAGTCTATTTCAGAAGAACAGAATTGCATATTCAGACTAATGATTTGAAAAAAGCCGAACGAACAGCAAAAGCACTAGCCCATGACAATCTACTACCCCATAGTACAAAGGTCAACCTATTCTATTCTGTGAGAGAAATAYATATTCCAAACATAGTCTGGGACAGTTGTGGGATGCGAGAGATCCCAAATTAATACAACCACTAGCAACAATAAAAAATGCTTTTTTACGCACTGTGGCTGACGCAACAGATCGTAACGTTTAGCTTACATTTTTTTTATAAACTATTAGGCTATTTCTTCACATTATAAGCGCAGCAATGCGCACATGGTAATAGGCTATAAGCACAAATGTTCCATTAGCGGAAAACACCATTATCAAAAGTAGAGGTCGACCGATTAAATCGGCATGGCCAATTAATTAGGGCCGATTTCAYGTTTTCATAACAATCGTAATCGGCCATTTTGGACGCCGATTATGGCCGATTACATTGCAATCCACGAGGAAACTGCGTGGCAGGCTGACCACCTGTTACGCGAGTGCAGCGTCAAAAGGACCTTGTGGCTACAAGGAGCCATGGTAAGTTGCTAGCTAGCATTAAGCCATTATTATCTATAAAACACAACAATGTTAAAATCTCTGGTTTAAACTACACTGGTTGATGATAGTACTAGGTTAACTAGCTTGTCCTGCGTTGCATATAATCAATGCGGTGCCTGTTAATTATCATCGAATCACAGCCTCATTCAACATCGCAAAACTGGTGATGATTTAACAAAAGCGCATTCGCGAAAAAGCACAATCATTTCACAAATGTACCTAAGCATAAACATCAATGCCTTTCTTAAAATAAATACACAACATTGTTGTAATTGTCATTATTACAAATATATATATACTATAAAACGGCCAATTAATCAGTATAGGCTTTTTGTGGTTCTCTAATAATCGGTATCGGTGTTGAAAAATCATAAATCAGTCGACCTCTATTCAAAAGTGACACAAATGCAATTATGCATGTAATGCTTTTACTATAAAGGTGCATTTTTATGGTGAAAATTATCTTCCCCAAACTTGAAACTCACACGCTGCTTATATATGCCAGTTTGGCTTCTCACTCCTTCTGTAAAGCAGATTAATGTGCTTAATTTTAAAGAAGTTATTTGGCCACTTTAGCTGTGATACAAACCTTATTACAACATATAGGCCTATGGGCTAGGCTACATGAGGTGTGCAACTAAGTTGCAAAAAAAAAGGCATTGTTTCTTATTCTGGGCATCATTCACAAGTGATAATATATATTACCAAGTGATAGGCTAATATCGTCACCATCAGACGTGTTCTTGATTGAATCTTGTCTTTACATGTAAAAATATATATGTGTGACATTTGTTATCATTTAGAATGGACCATTATCATTACCTGTATTGAAACAGGGGCAGCGGAAAAAATACATGTCATCTATGCACTTAAATAGCGAATCAAGGATGCTTTTCATGTGGTTTATTTTCATTTTCATACTCCTGTCGTAAAGTGAAGCATGTGCTTAATATTAGGAAAGTTGAGAAATAAATATATAGAAAGCTGATCCTCCTATTTTTAGTAGAGGCCATCACTCTGTTTTCTCACGCAATTGCATAGCCTATAGAACTGTTGCGCAACATGAGCTCATGGGCTCTCATGAAGTGTTTGATTAGATTTTCGATAACATTTGTTGATGCCAGAGTGATTAGAGGGACAAGAGAGTGTTGAGTACCAGGCAGTTAGTAAGTTGGTAGGCTTTAATGACCATCAGCAGCATCAGAGCTTGGAGAAGCCTAATTATTGTGACTAACAGTCACGTGGAATTTGACTGCCTTCATGATCATGACCGCGCGATGTGGCAGTAATACGGTCACCGCAACAGCCCTAGATGCGACACCATTCTTCCACAAGAAATTCCATAATTTGGTGTTTTGGTGATGGAAAACGCTGTCTAAGGCACCACTCAAAATCTCTCATAAGTGTTCAATTGGATTAAGATCTGGTGAGACACACACACACACACGCACTTTAAACCCCAATGAGATCAAGCCATCGTCACAAAAATAATGGGCAACTGTGCATTTTTATACATGACCCTAAGCATAAATGGATGTTAATTGCTTAATTAACTCAGAAAACCACACCTGTGTGGAAGCACCTGCTTTGAATATACTTTGTGTCCCCATTTAACAAATGTTTCCTTTATTTAGGTAGTTACCTATATATGTTTGCTGGAATGTACATCACAGGAGGTTGGTGGCACCTTAATTGTGGAGAATGGGTTTGTGGTATTGACTGGAGCGGAATCAGTGGAATGTTGTCAAATACATCAAACACATGGTTTCCAGGTGTTTCGAATGTTTCATTTTGTTACCGGCAATATTAAAACATTTTACCCTCAGCGCTCTCCACTGATGTACATCTGGTCAAACTATGAAATGAAAATTAAGTCTCTTATTTTGG
>NC_036863.1:49094428-49104798 GCF_002910315.2 Salvelinus sp. IW2-2015 | reverse complement strand
ACGTCGGACTCTCTCTCTTTCCAAGCGTTGGTTTAGCCACTTATATATCGCCGGTCATGTTTTTTACTCGTTATAGGTGTTAAAAACATCATAAGGTAGTTAATTTAAACCGTTTTATAGCAATTTATATCCGTTTAGTGCGATTTTGAGGCATTGCTTTGTGATGCACATTGAAGCACCGGGCACGTTTCGGGGTCCCGGTCGAACGTTAGTGGGCATTTCGACGGACAAGAGGACAGCTTTCGACCAAAAGAAGATTAGACCCAAGAAAGGATACATTGCCCAAGATACTGATGGAAGAACAGCTCACAGTAAGAACTATTTATGATGATAAATCGCTGTTCTGTTGAAAATCTTTAAACGCATATGTCGCCATTTTGTTATGTGTAGCTTCGCTTGGCGGACCCGGTATTGCACAGTAAGGATAATTTTACAAATGTAAGTCAGCGATTGCATTAAGAACTAATTTGTCTTTCGATTCCTGTCAACCCTGTATTTTTTAGTCAAGTTTATGATTAGCTATCGATTAGACTAGATCACTCTCAAATATAGCGCCGACATTTTCAGGGCAGTTTTGCTAGTATTCTCATTGTATAACCACGTTTTTTTGTGGCTAAATATGCACATTTTCGAACAAACTCTATATGTATTTTGTAATATGATGTTACAGGAGTGTCATCGGAAGAATTCTGAGAAGGTTAGTGAAAAATTAATATATTTTGGTGATCATAACGTTATCGCTCCCTTGCCTTTGATTCATGCTGGGGTAACGTTTGCACATGTGGTATGCTAATATAACGATTTATTGTGTTTTCGCTGTAAAACGCTTAGAAAATCTGAAATATTGTCTGAATTCACAAGATCTGTGTCTTTCCATTGCTATGCTTTGTCTATTTTTATGAAATGTTTTATGATGAGTAAATTGGTAATACACGTTGCTCTCTGTATTTATTCTAGTCGAGTTGTGATGGTGGGTGCAATTGTAAACTATGATTTCTACCTGAAATATGCACATTTTTCTAACAAAAACTATCCTATACAATAAATATGTTATCAGACTGTCATCTGATGAGGTTTTTTCTTGGTTAGTGGCTATCAATATCTTTATTTGGCCGAATTGGTGATAGCTACTGGTGGAGAGAAAAATGGTGGACAAAAAAAATGGTGTCTTTTGCTAACGTGGTTAGCTAATAGATTTACATATTGTGTCTTCCCTGTAAAACATTTTAAAAATCAGAAATGATTGCTGGATTCACAAGAAGTGGATCTTTCATCTGGTATCTTGGACTTGTGATTGAATGATATTTAGATGCTACTATTTACTTGTGACGCTATGCTAGCTATGCTATTCAGCTTTTTTACTGGTTGGGGGGTGGGGGGTGCTCCCGGATCCGGGTTTCTGACTCGTTAGAAGTTAAACTTATCTCATAAAAAACAATCAATGTTAACAATCTCTGGTTAACTACACATGGTTGATGATAGTACTAGGTTAACTAGCTTGTCCTGCGTTGCATATAATCAATGCGGTGCCTGTTAATTTATCATCGAATCACAGCCTACTTCAACATCGCAAAACTGGTGATGATTTAACAAAAGCGCATTCGCGAAAAAGCACAATCATTTCACAAATGTACCTAAGCATAAACATCAATGCCTTTCTTAAAATAAATACACAACATTGTTGTAATTGTCATTATTACAAATATATATATACAGTATATAAAAAACGGCCAATTAATCAGTATAGGCTTTTTGTGGTTCTCTAATAATCGGTATCGGTGTTGAAAAATCATAAATCAGTCGACCTCTATTCAAAAGTGACCACAAATGCAATTATGCATTAATGCTTTTACTATAAAGGTGCATTTTTATGGTGAAAATTATCTTCCCCAAACTTGAAACTCACACGCTGCTTATATATGCCAGTTTGGCTCTACACTCCTTCTGTAAAGCAGATTAATGTGCTTAATTTTAAAGAAGTTATTTGGCCACTTTAGCTGTGATACAAACCTTATTACAACATATAGGCCTATGGGCTAGGCTACATGAGGTGTGCCACTAAGTTGCAAAAAAAAAGGCATTGTTTCTTATTCTGGCATCATTCACAAGTGATAATATATAATTCACAAGTGATAGGCTAATATCGTCACCCATCAGACTGTTCTTGATTGAATCTTGTCTTTACATGTACAAAATAATATATGTGTGACATTTGTTATCATTTAGAATGGACCATTATCATGTACCTGTATTGAAACAGGGGCAGCGAAAAAATACATGTCATCTATGCACTTAAATAGCGAATCAAGGATGCTTTTCATGTGGTTTATTTTCATTTTCATACTCCTGTCGTAAAGTGAAGCAATGTGCTTAATATTAGGAAAGTTGAGAAATAAATATATAGAAAGCTGATCCTCCTATTTTTAGTAGAGGCCATCACTCTGTTTTCTCACGAATTGCATAGCCTATAGAACTGTTGCGCAACATGAGCTCATGGGCTCTCATGAAGTGTTTGATTAGATTTTCGATAACATTTGCTTTGATGCCAGAGTGATTAGAGGGACAAGAGAGTGCTGAGTACCAGGCAGTTAGCAAGTTTGGTAGGCTACTAATGACCATAAGCAGCATCAGAGCTTGGAGAAGCCTAATTATTGTGACTAAACAGTCACGTGGAATTTGACTGCCTTCATGACTCATGACCGCCGATGTGGCAGTAATACAGTCACCGCAACAGCCCTAGATGCGACACATTCTTCCACAAGAAATTCCATAATTTGGTGTTTGGTGATGGAAAACGCTGTCTAAAGGCACCACTCCAAAATCTCTCATAAGTGTTCAATTGGATTAAGATCTGGTGAGACACACACACACACACACGCACTTTAAACCCCCTATGCATCTTTGAGACCCCTCTTTCAAAGAATAGCCATCGTCACCAAAATAATGGGCAACTGTGCATTTTTATACATGACCCTAAGCATAAATGGATGTTAATTGCTTAATTAACTCAGAAAACCACACCTGTGTGGAAGCACCTGCTTTGAATATACTTTGTGTCCCCCATTTAAACAAAATGTTTCCTTTATTTAGGTAGTTACCTATATATGTTTGCTGGYATGTACATCACAGGAGGTTGGTGGCACCTTAATTGTGGAGAATGGGTTRGTGGTATTGACTGGAGCGGAATCAGTGGAATGTTGTCAAATACATCAAACACATGGTTTCCAGGTGTTCGATGTCATTTATTTAACTAGGCAAGTCAGTTAAACCGGCCCGCAAGTGATTTATTTTGGCAGCTTAAAGTTTTTAGCAAGGTTTTTTTGGGGGGGGGGGTTTAGTGTTTGGTCAAAAAAGACTCAAATCCCCAGGAATTCAGCAAAAAAATTGTTTATTTTAGGAAATCTGTTTCCAAGTATTCCCACAAATAGACATATGTGATCGTGTGTCAATGTAATCAAGATATAATTTTCAAATACAATTTCTTTTTGGGCTTAGTTGTTGTCAATTTGCAGGGCACAAATTAGTAGAATTATTAGTTCCGACCCCTTGACCAGCCGCGCAAAAAGTTTTAGTTTTAGTTTCAGATTCATTCAATCAAKACTGAACATTTCACAGAGAACAATAGAGGTTTTATTTCTCTAAATGAAATGTAAAGGTTATGAAACTCAATTTAAAAAAAATCATGTTTTTACTATTTTATTAATTTGGTATGAAAATACATGTTKAAAAATGAATGTGTAATAGATATACTAGGCATGGTTCTCCCTTCATTGCAACTTTTGTTTCGGTAGGGACACATTTCGTGAGGCGGTAAGAAATTCAGGTAAAGAGTTCAAATATGCAATACAAACAAAGTGTGTGAGAAGTATATATGTCTACCTGACATACAGTACCAGTCAAAAGTTTGGACACCGACTCATTCAAGGGTTTTTCTTCATTTGTACTATTCTCTACATTGTAAATAATAGTGACGACATCAAAACTATGAAATAACACATATGGAATCATGTAGTAACCATACAAAAGTGTTATATATTTCATATTTTAGATTCTTCAAAGTAGCCACCCTTTGCCTTGATGACAGCTTTGCACACTCTTGTATGTATTAAGACATGTGTGCTGAAAGTTTGGGAAAAGTAGGGTACTTTTGTGTGAAGAGGGATCCTTAGAAAGACAATACGGGGCAGTGCCAGTGTGAGATAGCGTGACAGGGGTGAAAGAGAAACAGTGGCTGAAAGAGAGGGAACGAGAGAATGAGAAAGTCCATGACAGTGACGTACAACTAGTGTGTGTGTCTGTGATAGAGTGAGAGAAAGAGCTTGTGTGTGTGTGTGTGTGTGTTGTGATAGAGTGAGAGAAAGAGCTTGTGTGTGTGTGTGTGTGTGTGTGTGTGTGTGTGTGTGTGTGTGTGTGTGTGTGGTGTGTGTGTGTGTGTGTGTGTGTGTGTGTGTGCTGTGATAGAGTGAGAGAAAGAGCTTGTGTGTGTGTGTGTGCGTGTGTGTGTGTGTGTGTGTGGTGTGTGTGTGTGTGTGTGTGTGTGTGTGTGTTGTGTGTGTGTAGATAAGTGAGTATGGTTTAAAAAGACGAGTGAGCATGGGCGAGACTCGAGAGACGTATTGCTTGCGAGGAGGATACTGTTCAAGAGGTCAAGAGACCGAGATGATGAGATAAAGTGACGAAGATAAAGAGCAAGGGAGAGAAACCGTGTGTTATAGTGAGAGGATTTACTCTGGCCAAAATCTGCTGGCGTGCGATAAGCCATTTTTTTGTATGGAGGTKTATGAGAGAGTGTCGAATTACGTGAGGCTTATTTGATCGAATAGAAGTTTRGTAAGGTTTAGGCTGTTACAAATGTACTGACATACAGTGCATTCAGAAAGTATTCAGACCCCTTGWCTTTTTCCAAAATAAATTACTTTACAGCCTTATTCTAAAATGGATTCAATTGTCCCCCCCATCAATCTATACACAGTACCCCATAATGACAAATCAAAATTAGGTTTAGAACAATTTGCAAATGTATTAAAAATAAAAAACTGAAATATGACATTTCCATAAGTATTCAGAGCCTTTACTCAGTACTTTGTTGAAGCACCTTTGGGTATAACGCTACAAGCTTGGCACACCTGRATTTGGGGACTTTCTCCCATTCCACTCTGTAGATCCTCTCAAGCTCTGTCAGGATGGATGGATGGGGAGCGTCGCTGCACAGCTATTTTCAYGTCTCTCCAGAGATGTTCGATCGGGTTCAAATTCAGTTTCTGGCTGGGCCACTCAAGAACATTCAGAGACTTGTCCCGAAGTCACTCCTGCGTTGTCTTGGTTTTGTGCTTAGGGTCGTTGTGCTGTTGGAAAGTGAACCTTCGCCCTAGTATGAGGTCCTGAGCYCTCTGGAGCAGGTTTCCATCAAGGATCTCTCTGTACTTTGCTCTGTTCATCTTTCCCTCGGTCCTGACTAGTCTCCCAGTCCCTGCCGCTGAAAAACATCCCCAKYGCATGATGCTGCCACCACCATGCTTTACTGTAGGGACAGTGCAAGGWTTCCTCCAGACGTGACGCTTGGCATTCAGGCCAAAGAGTTCAATCTTGGTTTCATCAGACCAGAGAATCTTGTTTCTCATGGTCCGAGAGTCCTTTAGGTGTCTTTTGGCAAACTCCAAGTGGGCTGTCATGTGCCTTTTACTGAAGAGTGGCTTCCGTCTGGCCACTCTAATATAAAAGCCTGATTGGTGGAGTGCTTCAGTGTTGGTTGTCCTTCTGGAAGGTTCTCCCAGCTCCACAGAGAAACTCTTGGTCAAATCCCTGACCAAGGCCCATCTTGCTCAGTTTGGCCAGGAGACCAGCTCTAGGAAGAGTCTTGGTGGAGGCCACTGTGTTCTTGGGGACCTTCAATGCTGCAGACATTTTGGTACTCTTCCCCAGATCTGTGCCTCGACACAATCCTGTCTCGGAGCGCTACGGACAATTCCTTTGACCTCATGGCTTGGTTTTTGCTCTGACATGCACTGTCAACTGTGGGACCTTATATAGACAGGTGTGTGCCTTTCCAAATCATGTCCAATCAAATTCATTTACCACAGGTGGACTCCAATCATGTTGTAGAGACATCTCAAGGATGATCAATGGAAACAGGATGCACCTGAGCTCAATTTCAAGTCTCATAGCGAAGGGTCTGAATACTTATGCAAACAAGGTATCTGTTTTTTATTTWTTTTWTATTTGCAAAAATGTAAWAAAAAAAAAKAGTTTTCGCTTTGGCATTATGGGGTATTGTGTGTAGATTMATGAGACCTTTWAAAAAATATTTAATCCATTTTAGAATAAGGCTGMAACGTAACAAAATGGGGAAAAYGTCAAGGGGTCTGAATACTTTCTGAATGCACTGTAWGTGGATGCATGTGGCATTTTGGCAACTTMAAGAAAAACGTCTTAGTTGGGCCTYTTGTTCACACGTGTATCTGCCCTCTCATTGGCTAGAATGGTCCCACCTGATCTCGCCTGCCTTCAATCATTGACGACATGRATTCCCATTGTTKGTCAACTCGGCTATTTTGTCAATATAATAGATCAACATCAGAGAAGAGAAGAAGAGGACGTGACCAGAGAGAACTCAATTAGAATTTCTCTAACTGAAGCTTTTAATTTCAACACTTATTTTAGAAGGTTGTACTTACGACGTTCATATTGTAATTGTTTCCGCCTCCTCATTTCTATGCTCGAGATAAGAGTATCCTGCACTATACAGGGAACAGCTTCATCTCAACAAAACGCAACATATCCTTCCCTCCCTTTCCCTCGGACTCACCGGATCCCTCCGAGCGCCCGTCGCTCCCGATGAGGGGCACTGTGATGGCAGCGGTGGCCACCCCGTCCGTGGGCATGGTGGTGTAGACCAAGGGCAGAGACTGGACCACCACGGGGATGGTCTGCAGCTGYCCCATCTTACTGGGCATGTTAACCGACGGGATGGTGTGGATGACATGCAGGATCTGCTGACCGCCTGCCCCCTGGGTGGATGCTAGGATGGACCCGGGAGAGAGCATCTGGAGGGAGGGAGGGATGGAGGAGAGCAGGGGTTAAGGTGGGTGTACAGGGAGGGGAGCAGTACTGTCTGAAATGGCACCAGATTCCCTATATAGAGCAGTGTTTCCCAAACTGGGTAGTACATCTTCAGTTTCCCTCTTGTCATGTCAGTCATTACATACCTCAGAGAGCCATTTATAACTTGTCAGAAATGTCCAGTCAGAAATGTCCAGATCAACTAGCCCATGTCGGCAAACATTTTCTTTATCTCGAAATTTTTGCCCACYACTTTTTGTTGTAGTGTTTGAGTCACTCCATGTTGCGAATTACAGGGGAGCCAGGGGGGGGGCTCAGCTCCCCTATATCCAACAAAAGTCAAACTTTGGTGGGGTCTCTAAATAATGCTAATTTAACCATTCTCCTATTTGTTTAAAATGCAGTGGTAAATATGTTTTACAGTGGTAAATATGAAAATAAAATCTTCCAAATGAAACTAACACCCCACCCCTCTGTCATGGTTTAAACCATTTATTTCTAGGTGGCTGTGCTGCCCATCCGGTAGGCCTGAATTTCGGACTCAGCTTAGCTCCTTTACGCATCGATTCTCCTTTGTACTTCCTCATTTCCGCCACGTGTCCTTAATWWAAAWAAWAWWWAWCTTTATTCCAATGTATTCCATTAATCTGTTGATTCATCATCGTTTGCTTTTGTCAGTCAGCCGGTGGAGGGTAAATGCAAGTTAACGGCGTTTACACACATTGTTGTTGTTGAATTCATCGAAAGCATAGGGAGCGTTATTTATATCACCGTGACCGGCAACCAGAGTTTACCCACCATTTTTTTTTTTTTAACACTACATCACTGGCTACCAGGAATCCTATTTCAGACCCATTTTAGGTATTCCAACTTCAGGCTACTAATGCAGGCCTAATCAATAGCAATCGCTGAATGTCACTAGGCACACTYTGGTGTTTTGTAACAGACGTCGATTTCCATTCATCAAATGGCACGGGTACACATGCAGTTTTGGATGTTGGAATTATTTTGGACTAGACGACAATCGGATTCAAATATCATGACTGGTTGTGTTCATGCCACATTGAAAGGTAATAATTGTGTAGAATAATGTGTAGAATTGTAGGAATTAAGCTTTAAACCAGCAAAATGTTCTCTCCGCCAACAAGAGGGGTGTGAACAGTTTGTCTCATGAATAGTGCTTGTCCCCATAGAAACAGACATGGCACGCGCGGGGTGGGGGCCCACCTTTCAATGCTGAAAGGGGGCCTGAGTGAAAAAGTTTGGGAAACCCCGATAAAGTGCACTACTTTTGGCCAGAAAGGCAAATAGGGTGCCATTTTGGACACACACATTGAGTCAACAGCTAAGCTGACAAGAAAATAAAGAGCATGTAAGTATTAGGTAGGCCGTCATTGTAAATAAGAATTTGTTCTTAACTGACTTGCCTGGTTAAATAAAGGTTAAATAGATACATAAAAACAACTGTTAAACTGAAAAGACAAAGCCGCTCAAAATTAAAACATTGTAAACTAACAGTTACTACATAAGGCATAGGAATCTGACTTCTACATTTTTGGCAGGCCCTAATATGTGTGAGTGATTTCACTTTTCAGCCAACAGACACTACTACCCATCATTCCAAAAGAGGAGCTAGCTAACGAGCCGACTGGCTTAATAACTGGCGTGGTTACCATGGTGTCTAGAATGGTTACCGTAGGGATGTGGTTTGCCGACAGCGTGGGCGGCGCCACGGAGCTGGGGGCGGGGTTGGCTGTGTTGGACGGTGTAGAAACGGGCAGGGAGGGGCGTGGCTTGCCAAGTGACAGGTCGACAGGTTCCGTCTGGTCCTCTGGGGGGRGGGAGGAGTCATCTTGCGTGTCCGTTGTGGTTGTGTCTATGGTCATGTCTGTGGCTGTGCAGAGGGGAGGGGGAGACTCAGGCTGGGTCTTCTCTGTCTTGATCTTCAGGTCTGTCGGCTGGGGACACTCCTCACCCACTTCAGCCTGCTCGACAGAGAGATGGAAGAGGAGGCGAGAGAGAGGAAGGAGAGGGAGGGGATGGGAGTGAGGGAGGGTTGGAGAGAAACAGAGGAGAGAAACAGAGATATTAAGAAGAAGTCAAGGAGAAAGAAGTGAGATGAATAGGGCGGAAAAAGGAAGAGAAAGAAGGAAAGGAAAGAAGAGAGAGAGAGATGATCAGCACATGATTTCCCTCCACATGCCACACACTACACACACACACAGACCTGGCACCCAGACCCTGTTCTCCCCTTGGCTCAGCTCAGCTGTACTCTCTGGCTGCACAAACAGAGCAGAGCAAAGCAGGGTAGGGGAACAATGGCTGCTGTGTGGGGCCCTGGGAGCTGAGAGGGAGAGGTGGAGCTGGGAGGTGGAGAGCAGAGCAGCAGGCCTAATAGATGGCACACTGCCAGGAGAGAGCTGCCCTGCCCTGCCTAGCCCTGGCCAAGCCCTGCACTGAGGCACAGAGTGCACCCAGCGACAGCATACAGAGCAGAGAGCACTAAGCATAGAACAGTACACAACATCCCTATCCAGGTTGGAGCAGAGCACTACCCAGTGCTCAGGCATACGCCCAGCCCAGGGGGGCAGGCATGCACATACCTACACTCGCCCACGCTGACACACAACCGCCAGCATGCACACACGCACAAGAAAAGGCAGGGGTTCGGTAGTGACTGTACACAGACACTGAGCCTCAGTGCATGTGAGGTGAATGATGGGTATTATTGAGTTCATCAGTACTGAAGTCATTTCAAGACAAACACACAATTCCTGCTTTTGGGTTGTGTGGTTCAGTATTCAGTGAGAGATGGCTAGCGGGACGATGGGCTAAACCCACTACCCAAACTCTCCTAGCCTACATAACCACACTTACAGAGTGGACACAGGTGGACCCAGAGAGGGAAGGAGGTCAGTCGGTGTACATAACATAGAGGTTAGGATACATGTTGTTGGGAAAAGGGGAGGGAGGGAGGGGGAGAGAGAGAGAGAGAGAGAGAGAGAAGGAGAGAGAGAGGGTGGCAGAGTGTTAGAGAGCGAGGGTGGTAGAGAGAGAGAGCGAGGGTGGCAGAGAGAGAGAGAGCGAGGGTGGCAGAGTGAGAGAGAGCGAGAAAAAGGAGAGTGGGTGGGAAAGGCCTCCGGTTGCCATGGAAACTGGGAGGTATCAGCTGACAATTTTTTCCCTTCATTCCATCTTCACGCCCACCCACTCCCTTCCTCCCTCTCCTCCTCTTTCCCTCCCTGTCTCTGCTTCCACTCCCTTCCTCCCTCTCCTCCTCTTTCCCTCCCTGTCTCTGCTTCCACTCCCTT
>NC_036863.1:49059928-49093320 GCF_002910315.2 Salvelinus sp. IW2-2015 | reverse complement strand
TCCTGTCATGCTAGTCTGTTTGTCCCCCACACCTTCCCTCCAGATCACCTTCTCTCGCTTTCTTTCTAGCCATCTCTCTCCCATATCCTCTTCCCAATGGTTTACATTTGGAAGCGTATTGAGACACATACATGTCAATCTCTCCTGGCTCAAAGTGGAGAGATTGACTTCATCACTACTTGTTTTTGAAGAAGTGTTGACACGCTGAATGTACCGAGCTGTCTGTTTAAACTACTCGCACACAGCTCAGACACCCATGCATARCTCACAAGACATGCCACCAGAGGTCTCTTCACAGTCCCCAAGTCCAGAACATACCTATGTGAGGCACACAGTACTACATAGATCCATGACTACATGGTACTCTATTCCACATCAAGTAACTGATGCAAGCAGTAGAATCAGATTTAAAAAACAGATAACAATACAACTTATGGAACAGCYAGGACTGTAAAGCAACACTAGCAGGCACAGACACATGCATACAAACACACGATAAKATACGCACTATACACACACGTACACATGGATTTTGTGTTGTAGATATGTGGTAGTAGAGTAGTGGTTTGAGGGCACACACTTCATGTGTTGTGAAATGTGTTATGAATGTATTGTAATGTTTTTTAAATTATATAACTGACTTAATTTTGCCGGACCCCAGGAAGAGTCTTGGCAGCAGCTAATGGGTATCCATAATAAATACAAATACACACCCACTATTCTCAGCTAAAACATTTAAAACAATGCTCCTGAAAATCAGATAAAAATTACACTCACCCCGTTCCTACTACACACTAACAAATGGCACCCTATTCCCTATTTCAGGGGTATTCAACTTTTACCCTACGAGGTCCCGAAGCCTGCTGGTTTTCTGTTCTACCTGATAATGAATTACACCCACCTGGTGTCTAAATAAGTGCCTGATTAGAAGAAACCATTTATAAAAGCAGTGAAACTTGCTCCGAGGGCCAGAGTTGAGTTTTCAGGCCCTATATAGTGCACAGGGCTCTGGTGTAAAGTAGTGCAGCATATAMGAAATAGGGTGACATTTTGGACAAACCCAGTGACTGTATGAGCAGTGGAGAGCTCACAAACACTGAGAGATAAAGTTGGCCACCTCACACACAATCAGTGGCGTCAGTAGTTAGGCAACGATAGGTTATAACATCTAATTCAAGCAAACCGCTGGGATCACACTGGTTGAATCAACGTTGCTTCCACGTTATTTCATTGAAACGACGTTGAACAGACGTCGAATTGACGTCTGTGCCAGAGCGAAGGCTTGGTCTCAAAGAGAAGACGACGCCATTGAGATCCTGAGGCTGTAGCGTATTAGCAAAAGGCCTAGCGAATGGGAGAAGTACTGTGTCAGCGTGGCAGAGATGAGAGGTCTCCTGTAAGAACAAAGACGTGGAGGGCAGCGTTGAAGTGTTCTCTGCGCCTACTTTTACTACTACACCACTGAACACTCAGAGATCCTGAGTATCTCTCTGTACTCTATACRGAGTGACTTTCTATCAGTCTCTAACCCTGTATTCTCTAGGCAACGACTAACAGCTTGACCCCCCATCATCAGCCTCTGCCTCTATATCCTTGTACTTTGAGCTAAGCATCTATCCTTTCCCTGCAGCCTCCATCTCTCTCCCTGCACGGTCTCGGAGTGATCCGCCTCCCTCTCTATCCTCGTAGGCTACCCTCCCAGCGCTGCTTTATATATAGACCTCGATCTATCTCGTTGCACGTCTATAAAAGCTAAGCCTCCAGACCTGCACCGCAGCCACCCACTATCACCACAGAGAGAGAAAGGGAGGAGAGAAAGAGATTGAGAGAGATGGAGAGGAGACTTACGGGATGAAGAGAGAGAGAGAGAGAGAGAATGTATGGGCCCATTAACAAAGTGATTGGGTAAAGACGACGGCGACACGTTAAATGAAGGAAGTAACCGAGAGAACAATACCGGTGGCAGAACTGTGTCAGACACCCTGGAAGGTTGGCAAGAGACGAGAGGGGTGTTTACTCTCACTTTTAATTCAACAACTCTGCCATATAAATGGGTCACCAGATGCAGAGTAGTTGATGCCATTTAAACGTGAATGGCTTGCTATGCACGGGTGTATGTCTTGTGATGTGTTATGTATGCCAGGAATAGCCTSTATTGTTGCCAGACACATTTCCCTATGGTACAATAAAGTATTCATTCATGCTACTGCACTGCAATGCTGGTGTTGATGTTGCATTGTTGGTTATGGCAATGGAGAGCTGAGAGGGAACCTATAGCTCTGGCAGTCAACTCAATTGAACTCCAATAGGCTCTGACTAAGTCACTAAGTTATTCTAAAGGAGGAAATCAATAGGTCACGAGGTGAGAGAAACAATGCTTTGTCTCTCTCTCTGTGTGTGTGTGTGTGTGTGTGTGTGTGTGTGTGTGTGTGTGTGTGTGTGTGTGTGTGTGTGTGAAAGCGTAGAGAGGAGAGAATGAGAGTAGAGAAAAGGAGGCAGGAGAATGAGAGAGAGAGAGAAGAGAAGACAGGAAGGAGAAAGGAGAGCGTAGAGAGAGAGTCGATAAGTGAAATGCACTAGAAGCAGAGAAAGTAGAAGAAAAGGAGGCATGGAGGAGAGAGAGAGATGATTAACGTAATAAGGAGGCAATGTGAGCAGGAGGAAGAGGAGCTAGTCAGGCATGGATTAAAAGGAGGCAGGAGACGAGAGCAGAGAGAGTAGTAGATGACAAAGAGGCAGCCGGTGCTAGAGAGAGAAAGTTAGAGACAAAACGGAGGCAGGAGGAGAGAGAGTAGAGAAAAGAAGGAAAGACGAGAGAGAGGAGAGAGCAAGAGAAGACACAAGGAGCAAGAGAGAGCGTAGAGAGAGAAGAGTAGAGAAAAGAAAGCAAGAGGAAAGAGAATGTAGAGAAAGGAGGGCAGAGGAGAGAGAGAGAGTAGAGAAAAGGAGGCAGGGGGAGAGAGAGGAAGTAAGAGAAAGCGAGGCAGGCAGAAAGAGAGAGAGAGAGAGAAGACAGAAGGGAAAGAGACGACGAGAGCAATAGAGAGAGTATGAGTAAATGGAAGCACTGAGGCAAAGAGAGAAAGTAGAGAAAAGGGAGGCAGGAGAAGAGAGAGCAGAGAACAAGTTGAGAGAGGGTTACAGCCAAGGGCCGTCAGTCCGAGAGAGAGAGAGAGAAAGGAGGCACGGAGAAAGAAGAGAGAGAGAGAGACGAGAAGAGAGAGAGAGAGACAGATACAGAAGAGACAAGAGAGAGGCATGTAGAGAGAGAGAGTAGAGAAAAGGAGAGCATGAGGAAAGGAGAGAAGTAGAGAAAAGGAGGCAGGAGGAGAGCAGAGAGAGAGAGAGTAGAGAAAAGGAGGCAGGGGAGAAAGAGAAAAGTAGAGAAAAGGAGGCAGAGAGGAGAGGAGAGAGAGAGTAGAGAAAACGGAAGCATGAGGAAAAGAGAGAAAGTAGAGAAAAAGGAGCAGCGAGGAGAGAGAGAGAGAGGAGTAGAGAAAAGGAGGCGGGGAGAGAAGAGAAAGTAGAGAAAAGGAGGCAGGAGGAGAGAGAGAGAGAGTAGAGAAAAGGAGGCAGGGGGAGAGTGTGAGTGCAAGTGCAAAACGGTACCTCTGCCCAATTTCTGTGACCCTCTCTTTCTCTCTCTCTCCCTCTCCCTTCCTACCCCTCACTCTCTCCAGGCTTATCTGTCTCCAGTCAATAGCTCTCTGCCGTGGCCCTGAAGGTCATGCCTAAAGCCTGAGGTGAATCTTAATAGAGCCAAGAGTTCAAAGGGTTAATGGATTTCTACTCACAGCCAGATAGAGAGAAGAGAGGAGAGAGAGAAATAGATACTAGAGTACGGTCATACGCCCTGGTTAAGGTCCATATGATGATGGAGTCAACAATGTTGTGTTCCAGCTATAGTACTACCTAGACAACTAGATAGCAGTGGTGTGAGAGAGAGAGTAAAACTACTTTGAAATACTACTTAAGTCGTTTTTGGAGAATCTGTACTTCACTTTACTATTTTGGACAACTTTTACTCTACTACATTCCTTTTTCTCTGAAACCCAAAATTAGTTACATTTGGAAAGCTCAGGCAGGATAGCAATATGAGCCAATTCACGCACCTATCAATATAATGCGTTATCAGCTTTACTGTCTCCGATCTGGCGTACTCACTAAACACAAATACTGTGTTTGTAAAATTGTCTGAGTGTTGGAGAATGGCCTTGTCTGTCCGTAAATTAAAAGTACAAGAAATATGAGCCAGACGGTTTGCTTAATATAAGGAATTTGATGTATAGCATTTAATTTTTACTTATGTAAGAAAATGTTTAACTTTTTCCAACACTGTAATTAAGTACATTTTAAACCAGATAATTTTAGACATTCACTAAAGTAGTTTCTAACTGGGTGAATTTACTTGAGGTATTTTCTATWAAGGCATCTTTACTTTTACTCAAGTATGACAGCTTTGCACACTCTTGGCATTCTCTCAACCAGCTTCACCTGGAATGCTTTTCCAACAGTCTTGAAGGAGTTCCCACATATGCTGAGCACTTGTTGGCTGTTTTTTCTTCACTCTGCGGTCCAACTCATCCCAAACCATCTCAATTGGGTTGAGGTCGGGTGATTATGGAAGCCAGGTCATCTGATGCAGCACTCCATCACTCTCCTTCTTGGTCAAATAGCCCTTACACAGCCTGAAGGTGTGTTGGGTCATTGTCCTGTTGAAAATGGGATGGGATGGCGTATCGCTGCAGAATGCTGTGGTAGCCATGCTGGTTAAGTGTGCCGTGAATTCTAAATAAATCACAGACAGTGTCACCAGCAAAGCACCACCACAACATCACACCACCTCCTCCATGCTTCGCGGTGGGAACCACACATGCGGAGATCATCCAGTCACCTACTCTGCGTCTTACAAAGACACGGCAGTTGGAACCAAAAATCTCAAATTTGGACTCATCAGACCAAGACAGATTTCCACTGGTCTAATGTCCATTGCTCGTGTTTCTTGGCCCAAGCAAGTCTCCTCTTATTATTGGTGTCCTTTAGTAGCGGTTTCTTTGCAGCAATTCGGCCATGAAGGCCTGATTCACGCAGTCTCCTCTGAACAGTTGATGTTGAGATGTGTCTATTACCTGAACTCTGAAGCATTTATTTGGGCTTCYATTTCTGAGGCTGGTAACTCTAATTAAAGTATCCTCTGCAGCAGAYGTAATTCTGGGTCTTCCTTTCCTGTGGCGGTCCTCATGAGAGCCAATTTCATCATAGCGCTTGATGGTTTTTGCGACTGTACTTGAAGAAACTTTCAAATACTCCTTCCGGATTGGCTGACCTTCATGTCTTAAAGTAATGATGGACTGTCGTTTCTCTTTGCTTATTTGAGCTGTTCTTGCCATAATATGGACTTGGTCTTTTACCAGATAGAGCTATCTTCTGTATAACAACCCTACCTTGTCACAACACAGCTGATTGGCTCAAATGCATAAAGGAAAGAAATTCCACAAATTAACTTTTAGCAAGGCTCATCTGTTAATTGAAATGCATTCCAGGTGACTACCTCATGAAGCTGGATGACAGACTGCCAAGAGTGTGCAAAGCTATCATCAAGGCAAAGGGTGGCTACTTTGAACAATCTCAAATATAAAATATATTTTGATATGTTTAATACTTTTTTGGTTACTACATGAGTCCATATGTGATATTTCATAGTTTTGATGTCTTCACTATTATTCTACAATGTAGAAAATAGTTAAAATAAAGAAAAACCCTGGAATGAGTAGGTGTGTCCAAACTTTTAACTGGTACTGTATGTTAGGGCTGACCACATTAAGTCAACTGGTCAATTGTTTGYTCGATAGGCTGTTGGTCAACTGATCTTTTTTTTTTTTGCAGTTGCAAAAAACTAAATGGTTATGGCACATTTTGATTGATGCATTTCTCAGTGGACTAATACATTGCGGACACACACCAGTATCACCAGTATTACATTCACCGTTAATTCACAGAATTTCTAACCTTCATTGTTTTGTATTGTTACCGTAATTTCTGTTAATGCATTCAATATATTATTATTATTACAGTATTTTACAGTTCTCATTGTCAGAGTGGACAACTCTGACAAGGACGAGCACCTGACTATGCATAGAAGTATACACAGTCGAAGTCGGAAGTTTACATACACAAGGATGGAGTCATTAAAACTAGTTTTTCAACCACTCCACAAATTTCTTGTTAACAAACTATAGTTTTGGCAAGTCGGTTAGGACATCTACTTTGTGCATGACACAAGTAATTTTTCCAACAATTGTTTACAGACAGATTATTTCACTTATACTTCACTGTATCACAATTCCAGTGGGACAGAAGTTTACATACACTAAGTTGACTGTGCCTTTAAACAGCTTGGAAAATTCCAGAAAATMATGTCATGGCTTTAGAAGCTTCTGAAAGGCTAATTGACATAATTTGAGTCAATTGGAGGTGTACCTGTGGATGTATTTCAAGGCCTACCTTCAAACTCAGTGCCTCCTTGCTTGACACCATTAGAAAAATCAGCCAAGACCTCCACAAAAATTGTAGACCTCCACAAGTCTGGTTCATCCTTGGGAGCAATTTCCAAATGCCTGAAGGTACCACGTTCATCTGTACAAACAATAGTACGGAAGTATAAACACGGGGAACACGCAGCCGTCATACCGCTTAGGAAGAAGACACGTTTTGTCTCCTAGAGATGAACATACTTTGGTGCGAAATGAGCAAATCATTCCCAGAACAGCAAAGGACCTTGTGAAGATGCTGGAGGAAACAGGTACAAAAGTATCTATATCCACAGTAAAACGAGTCCTATATCGACATAACCTGAAAGGACGCTCAGCAAGGAAGAAGCCACTGCTCCAAAACCGCCATGAAAAAAGCCAGAATACGGTTTGCAACTGCACATGGGGACAAAGATCGTACTTTTTGGAGAAATGTCCTCTGGGCTGATGAAACAAAAATAGAACTGTTTGGCCATCGTTATGTTTGGAGGAAAAAGGGGGAGGATTGCAAGCCGAAGAACACCATCTCAAACATGAAGCACGGAGGTGGCAGCATCATGTTGTGGGGGTGCTTTGCTGCAAGAGGGACTGGTGCACTTCACAAAATAGATGGCATCATGAGGGAGGAAAATTATGTGGATATATTGAAGCAACATCTCAAGACATCAGTCAGGAAGTTAAAGCTTGGTTACAAATGGATCTTCCAAATGGACAATGACCCCAAGCATACTTCCAAAGTTGTGGCAAAATGGCTTAAGGACAACAAAGTAAAGGTATTGGAGTGACCATCACAAAGCCCTGACCTCAATCCTATAGAAAGTTTGTGGGCAGAACTGAAAAAGTGTGTGCGAGCAAGGAGGCCTACKAACCTGGCTCAGTTACATGGGCCAAAATTCACCCAACTTATTGTGGAAAGCTTGTGGAAGGCTACCCAAAACATTTGACCCAAGTTAAACAATTTAAAGGCAATGCTACCAAATACTAATTGAGTGTATGTAAACTTCTGACCCACTGGGAATGTGATGAAAGAAATAAATGCTGAAATAAATTACTCTCTCTACTTTTATTCTGACATTTCACATTCTTAAAATAAAAGTGGTGATCCTAACTGACCTAAGACAGGGAATCTTTACTAGGATTAAATGTCAGGAATTGTGAAAAACTGATAATGTACTTTTAATGTATTTGGCTAAGGTGTATGTAAACTTCCGACTTCAACTGTAGGCCTATGGGCTACCTAGCCTGCGTGCAAATGTAAGCATATAAATGTGCCCATTTGGGAATCTGATAGTACTTCTGACTGTCTTAACTCACCACCACAAATGTCGAGCTTCGCAAAGAAATGTTTTCTTCACCTCAAAATGCAAGTAAACAAAGTCTGTTTTTACATACATTGAGAATGACAATCGTTCCTCAATGTAGCCTATTTGAAAAATATGTCCAGCTCTCTTCCTTTCCATAGAAAGGGAAAAATGGTCATGCTCTGATCTGGCGGAAAATAGGACTACCTGATTACTTATTTTCCCTTGTGCAAATAGCCTACACCTGTCTGTCCGGAGCTCACTCTGAAACTCTGAGGGTCCAAAATATTTGATACAAAGTTTGTCAGCACCAACTTCAGGCTGGACCAAGCTGATAGTTGGCAGACAGATAGCAGACAGTCCATGCATAGCAAATGTGATTTATTTTGATCAGGATATTTTCTACCTGCAGGCTGCAATGTTTTTATTTGTTGCCTTTATGTAGGCTATTTTTACATGGTTGGCTATGACAATAGAAATMTGTATCATTTTCATTTAGATATACTTTTTATTAATCACGACAACGAGTTTGAGATGCAAAGACTATTATAAAAGAAATMAAACTGCTCCACAAAAATGTGCATATGAAAAGCATAACTGGCACGCAGATCTGTAGAAATGGTAAGATAAATTGGCACTCCAAATGGAAAAGATTGCCGACCCCTGGTGTAGCCTATTACTGCCAAAATCGGGAGCGTAATGACAGAATTTATGAAGGCCAGCAGCCTTGGTTCGGCAACAGGTTTTTTTCTTCTCGTTAGGCTCCTTCGAGTAATTTGTGTATCTTATTTTMTATTTTWWATTTTACCCCCTTTTTCTCCCCAATTTTGTGGTATCCAATTGTTAGTAATTACTATCTTGTCTCATCGCTACAACTCCCGTACGGGCTCGGGAGAGACGACGAAACACAATCCAACCCAAGCCGACAACTGCTTCTTAAAGACACATGCGCACTCAACCCGGAAGGCAGACACCTGGCAACTTTGGTTAGCGCACTGCGCCCGGCCCGCCACAGGAGTCGCTGGTGCACAATGGGACAAGGATATCCCTACCGGCCAAACCCTCCCTAACCCGGACGACGCTAGGCCAATTGTGCGTCGCCCCACGGACCTCCCGGTCGCGCCCGGCTGCGACAGAGCCTGGGCGCGAACCCAGAATCTCTYGTGGCACAGCTAGCGCTGCGATGCAGTGCCCTACACCACTGCGCCACCCGGGAGGCCCTGTAATTTGTGTATCTTAATAATTTTATCACAGTGTGCTTAAAGCGTCAAACAAGCTCAGTAGCCTACATATATAGTTGATTTTACTCAAACACATGGTGTGCAATGATATGCATGACTGGGAACACAAATATGCATCTGRTGGTCACAGATACTTTACCTTAAAAAAAAGGTAGAGGTGGATCAGAAAACCAGTCAGTATCTGGTGTGACCACCATTTGCCTCAAGCAGCACAACATCTCCTTCGCATAGAGTTGATCAGGCTMTTGATTGTGGCCTGTGSAATGTTGTCCCACTCCTCGTCAATGGCTGGACATTTTCAGCTTTGGGAATTGTGTACAGATCCTTGCGACAAAGGGGCCGTGCATTATCATGCTGAAACATGAGGTGATGGCGGTGGATGAATGGCACTACAATGGGCCTCAGGATCTCGTTACAGTATCTCTGTGCATTCAAATTGCCATTGATAAAATGCAGTTGTATTCACTGTCCGTAGTTTATGCCTGCCCATACCATAACTGCACCGCCGCCATGGGGCACTCTGTTCACAATGTTGACATCAGCAAATCGCTCGCCCACACGACACCATACACATGGTCTGCGGTTGTGTGGACGTACTGCCAAATTGTCTAAAACGATGTTGGAGGCAGCTTATGGAAGGGAAATTAACATTAAAATCTCTGGCAACAGCTCTGGTGGATATTCCTGCAGTCAGCATGCCAATTGCAAGCTCCGTCAAAACTTGAGACATCTGTGACAAAACTGCACATTTTATAGTGGCCTTTAATTGTTCTCAGCACAAGGTGCACCTGTGTAATGATCATGCTGTTTAATCAGCATCTTGATATGCCACACCTGTCAGGTGTGTTGCAAACAAGTTTGTGCAAAACTAACAGAGATGCAAACAAGTTTGTGCAAAACATTTTAGAAAAATAKGTTTTTTCTYGGATCTTTTATGTCAGCTCATGAAACATGGGACCAACACTTRACATGTTGCATTTATATTTTTGATCAGTATTGAACACCTGTTAGGCAACTGTATAAAACACATGGTCAACCCTCAGTCTGGAGAAATACTGGGTGTGCAGGCTTTTCATCAAGCCCTGCTCAAACACAACAGACAGAGTTTTATCAAGGTCCACTTGAYCAGCTCATTTCTAAAATGTATTTTTTTAGAGGGGGACTGGAATAAAAGCCTCCACGCTTGATGTAAAACATTGCGACATCACAACCAAATACGTTTTATGCCTTTTGAAATAATTAGCTCATTCAATATCTCAAAGATCAAATGGCTATGGTAGGCTACAAGTCATTTTATTCAGCTGAAGCAAGCCCACACATTTTCAGGAAATGTACCTTTTCTAGTTTAGTCATGTTTATCTTAGCTACCTTAGATGTATTGACTAGTATGCAGGCTGACTAGTATGTATTGAGTTGCAATGTCTTATACATTGAATGGCCAAATCAACTGGAAGTACTATCTACAAAACACGTTTTGAAGCCACACTATCCAAAAGGAAGGRTACATCTAAAATGAATGTTCATGATTTACAAATTATTATTTTGATTCATATGATTCGATTCACCGCGATTGAACCGATTCCAACTAATACAATGGAGAAGTGAATCTTTTGTTTTGTCAAAAATAATAGTTTAAATTAGTCATATGAATCGTTGAAAAAAGTCATTTGCGAGTGTCGGTGGAAGATATTTCGGGACATGACGAAAACATTAATACAAGCTAATAATAGCTTAACAGTTAACTAGAGGGTACAATATATGTTTTTTAATTGGCTACCTAGTTCATTTGTTCTCTATCATATTTTATAGGCTATGCCTACCTGCTGCTGCAATGTCCAACTGTCTCTCCCTCTCCTTGAGTTACGGCTCACTCGTCTCGCGCTATGCAGGTGATGCATACAAACACAGATGTGCTAGTGTCATTACCATCCTGGCTGATATGTTGATTTTTGTTAAATTTATCAAATATTTTTAAATTGTGTCTAAATAAATTACATTAACATAAATCATTTATTTAATTTCCATTACTTTTCTAAAACTTTTCGGATTTGATAATTTTCCAAAACGCTTAAATATCCATGACTTTTCCACAATTTTCATGACTGTACATACCCTGTATAAATGAGTACTATTTTCACAATAATGTTAAATAATAAAACATTGGATGTCAAGCCAGTTATATTATATGACTGTAGCCTACGAATAGTTGATGATAATGACGTTTGTGTTGCTATAGTATCTTCTACCTAGCTTTTAGTTAGCTAGCTAGCTAACTTTGGCTGCTATGGGTAAGCTAGCTAACMTTGGCTGCTATGGGTAAGCTAGCTAACGTTGGCTGCTATGMGTAAGCTAGCTAACGTTGGCTGCTATGTTTAAGCTAGCTAACGTTGGCTGCTATGTGTAAGCTAGCTAACGTTGGCTGCTATGTGTAAGCTAGCTAACGTTGGCTGCTATGAGTAAGCTAGCTAACGTTGGATGCTATGAGTTAGCTAGCTAACTTTGGCTGCTATGTGAAAGCTAGCTTGACTTGCTAGGAAAGAGGAAACTAAACAAAATATGTTTTTTTTTWATCACCTGAAACAATATGTTTCTCCTGTCTTGAATAAAAAGGTAATATTTTGCAATCTCCTAAAATGAATGCGATCTCTGACAAGAGACAGTCTCTCCTCCATCTTGCGTTACAWACACTACACTTGTGCAACCAGTTCACACACACAACCTCTGCTACCTGGCCCGAGCACAAACGGCCTAGGCCTATTTTTTCATCAATAACTAGGGTATGGGTAGGACTCGGCTATCACTAAATTGATCATTAACATTTTGAAGCAAAGACATTTGCTTGTGATCTGCTGCGTAGTATATATCATGGTATCAGAAGTGCTTCAACCTCGTCAAAAACATGACCTGAATTATTTATCAGAGTCCACAGCAGAGATTCTTTTCCCCAAAATAATAATGGTTCTTGAGTTTTGTCAGACTTTAGAGTAGAGAGAAGCAGAGGCGTTGCTATGGATATTCACACAAGCAGAGCCATGCATAGAGCGCGTGCAGCGCAGGGAGCGAAAGCCAGCAAGCAGCTAATGGATACTACAGGAGGAAGTTATTTTGGTTCGCCTTAAATTTGGCTTTAACACACACACACACACACACACACACACACACACACACACACACACACACACACACACACACACACACACACACACACCACACACACACACACACACACACACACACACACACACACACACACACACACACACACACACACACACACACACACACACACACACTAACCTGTGCTTTAAAGCAGGGTGGAGCCCACAGTTGATTGTGGTTACAACAGTTGAATACACAGAATCTAAGGTGCATTGACACGAACACACACAATAAAGAGCCGTCAGTCAAACCCAAACAACAAACACATCAATATAAAGTCTTGATGATGACTGGTTATTACAAACAATAACACAACACAACTTGACACAAGCACACACACCCCAAAGTGGAGTTACTGTTGTCTCTGAGTCAGGAGAACTAACTCGCCCTGGACAACAACACCATGACTGACTGTGGGTGAACAGGGACAGAAAATAGAGCTAGCGGCATCCTAGCGATACTACAGTAATCTGTGTGTGTGTTAGACAAACGTTTAAACAAAATTAAATCCTTAATGTTAAAACTAAAGGAAAATCACAATGCAGTACTCACAAAACTACCACTAAGTCCCGATCATCATCATAAAGGGATTATATTTTTCATAAAAGGAAATTGGTGGGCAGGCTTTTGTTAATAATGAAACAAAGTAGGCACCGAGATTAATTCATACGAATACGCAATTTGCCTTCATAAAAACGATGTCTTTGTTGCATATTTCAGTCTGGAACCTACCTAGGTTTATGGGGGTTTTAACCTATTCTTAACCTATTCTAAATGCCACTCCCAAGTGGCGCAGCGGTCTAAGGCACTGCATCTCCGTGCTAGAGGGGTCACTACAGACCCTGGTTGGATTCCAGGCTGTATCACAACAGGCCGTGATTGGGAGCACAATTGGCCCAGCATCGTCCGGGTTAGGGTTTGGCTGGAGTAGGCCGTCATTGTAAATAAAAATMTGTTCTTAACTGACTTGCTTATAAAAGTTAAATAAAAAAATATTMAAAAAATTGCAGTTAGCAAAAAACCCTAAAAGAGACGAGACACATTTATTATTCCAAAACTACAACTCGTGGTTGAAACACATACTTCCCTACTTTAATCGACCTGTCRATTTTGAATTTGTGATAAAGTCGGCGTGATTTGGCAGAGGAATGTAGCTTGTCAACAGTTTTTTGTGTGTATCCCATCAGTTAGATTTTCAGTCATTTCCYTAGGCCTAATGGGAGCTTGGGTGAACAGCATGCCTGTGTATAGAGGGAGCGCTTGGAGCGAAACCGAGAGAATGTCGGGAGAAGAACTGAAATCACTTGGCTAGGTATKTTTTTTGTTGTGAGTTAACGGTAGTCTTCGGTACAACATTTCACCTGCCCGAAGCGGATTCCAGATGCTGCCACCTATTGTATGACAGTGGTAGAACTTCATTGCACCTTAACGGTCATACCATGCAATAGGATTTGACATGGAATTTTATGTAAAATGTTCTTATTATTTTAACGGAAAACGAACCAATGCATACATGTTGTGTGTGTGTGTGTGTGTTGTGTGTGTGTGTGTGGTTGTGTGTGTGTGTTGTGTGTGTGTGTGTGTGTGTGTGTGTGTGTGTGTGTGAGAGAGAGAGCCAGAGATTGCGAGAGAGAGAGAGAAGTATCCAAATGTATTGCTAGCAGGTATTTATTTTGTGTGTGTGTCAGTTTAACTGTGTGTATTTGTGTTTGCGTGCGCCTTTGGCTGTAGTGGTTGTTGTGCGGAGGTTGCAAGGGAGGGGGGTGGGGTAGCAATGAAGAGGTGTAGGAGGGGGTAGGGAGGGTGTGGGCAAGCAGACTACATCACACAGTCTTTCCAACTCCCGCCAGAGCCCCGTTGCCATGGCTACCAGAGAAACGGAATCCTCCCTCGATATTAGGGGCCTAGGCGAGAGAGAGAAGAGATGGCAGCTTGAGCCCACCCTCTTCAACATATACACTGACTGTACAAAACATTAAGGACACCTGCTCTTTCCATGACACTAACCACATTTTCATCCACACTTTTTCTCGCGAGTAAAGCCAAACCGTTACAAAAAAAAACGACAGCTGTGATGGAAACAGTGCCGGTAAAATGTATTATGTGCAAAATGGCGGTGGAAATGCCTTTATGCACAGATCTTGATATAATAKCCATCATATTGAAGTCAACATGGATTCGGCGAAGWTATGGTGTGTGGCGKCTCGGGAAAGCACGCAGTTTATGAGGCTACAGATGAAATAAACTATGATGGACTTCACAGGGTGGTGAAAGTGCACGGTGATGAGCTGGATGCTCCTTTCAATAAACATCAAGGGTCTTATTCTGCTGACATGATGATCGCTACCTTTTGACCAATACACATATTTTCAGCCTTATCCATACTAATCCCATCGTGTAGAATAGGCTACCCACACAGCCTACCTGCACTGCATCTGTGAGCTGTTGGCAAAGGTGCGCACGTGCCAATACCAGAGTAGACACATTTACAGTTTGTGACAGTAGAGTTGAAAATGCGATGCAAACATATTGAACTGTACATTGGCGAGGCCACTAGAAGAGTCTGTAGCACCCATACTCAGCTTACTAGAATCTGAAGTCAAATGTCTACTGATGATCTGGTGCTTCTGGCCCCAACCAAGGAGGGCCTACAGCAGAACCTAGATCTTCTGCACAGATCTGTCAGACCTGGGCCCTGACAGTGAATCTCAGTAATACAAAAAAAGAATGGTGTTCCAAAAAAGGTCCAGTTGCCAGAAACAAATTCCATCTAGACACCATAGCCCTAGAGCACACAACAAATTATACCTACCTCAGCCTAAACAGAACCACAGGCAACTTCCACAAAGCTGTGAACGATCTGAGAGACAAAGCAAGAAGGGCCTTCGATGCTACAAAAAGGAACATTCCGTAAAATTCAACAACTTGCCCTTCGTGGTTGTGAGGTCTGGGGTCCGCTCACCAACAAAGAATTCACAAAATAGGACAAACACCAAATTGAGACTATGCATGCAGAATTCTGCAAAAACATCCGCCGTGTATCAGCGTAAAACACCAAATAATGCATGCAGAGCAGAATAAGGACCATACCCGCTAATGATCAAAATCCAGGAAAGAGCCGTTAAATTCTACAACCACCTAAAAGGAAATGATTCCCAAACTTCCCATATCAAAGCCATCACCTACGGAGAGATTAACCTAGAGACGAGTCCCCTCTGCAAGCTGGTCCTGGGGCTCTGTTCACAAACACAAAGAGACCCCGTTGAGCCCCAGGACKGCAACACAATTAGACACACCCAAATCATCAAATTACTTGACACATTGAAAATAATTAACCAAACAACAGAGCAAACTGGAATGCTATTTGTCCCTAAACAGAGAGTACACAGTGGCAGAATACCTGACCACCGCGACTGACCCAACATTGAGCGAGTGAGTGTGTGTGAGATGAAAGAGCGAGACAAATCAGAGACTTACACCAGGCTCCCTTGAGAGTGAATCTAATGCTGGGGGGGGACACAAATCCTCTAGTTCTCTCTCTCCCTCTCACTCTGTCCATCCCTTACTTCCTTTACCCCTCTCTCTCCTCTTAGTCTCTATCCATCTCCCACTTACTTACTTGTTTAGTCTAGTATTACCTCTGGCTGTTACTAGTGAGACAGTCTGGCAGGGTCCAGGGTTGTGTTCAGTAGGCACGAAATGGGAAAAAAACCAATTTTGAATTGAATCAGAACGTGTCTAACAAAAATCGCCCAAAAATGTCCTTTGACAAATGAATTTAAAATGAAAAGCTGAAATGTTGTGAGTCAACAAGTATTCTACCCCTTTGTCATGACAAGCCCAAGTCATATAATAAGTTGCATGGACTCACTCTGTATGCAATAATAGTGTTTGACATGATTTTTGAATGACTYCCTCATCTCTGTACCCCCACACATACAATTATCTGTAAGGTCCCTCAGTCAGGCAGTGAATTTCAAACACAGATTCAACCYCAAAGACCAGGGAGGTTTTCCAATGCCTATTGGTAAATGGGTAAAAYAAAACACATTGAATATCCCTTTGAGCATGGTGAAGTTATTAATTACACTTGGATGGTGTATCAATACACCCAGTCACTACTTTCTAACTCAGTTGCCGGAGAGGAAGGAAACCTGTACAGAAAAGGAGTGAAAAGAAGGAAGCTTGTACAGAATAAAAATATTCCAAAACATGCATCCTGTTTGCAACAAGGCAATAAAGTAATACTGCAAAAACTGTGGCAAAGCAATTAACGTTCTGTCCTGAATACAAAGTGTCATGTTTGGGGCAAAACCAATACAACACAAAACATAAAAAACTTTGCTATCGCCCCCTTGTGAATGGGAGTGGGACCGGCGAGGGTATCATGTTACCAAAAAGTGTCCGCTGCTCCAGAAATGCCCCTCCACCCACCCATAGATCAACGGCATGAAGCTTGTAGTAATCTTTACTGGGCGGCTCACGAGTGGTGGTCAACACACACACACAGACGTGCACACACTCACAGGCATGGGCAAACATGTATGCGTGGGCAAACACAAACAAGGGTGCGGGCACAAACACACACACACACACGACAACCCAACCACACCCCTCTCTAAAGAGCACTTATGTAATGGTGGCCCACCCAGCCCCCGCCCCATCAGCCCATCCACCCATCCCCCTCCCTCCAACTCTCCCTCCCTTTCTCCATTCCCAACGTACCACATAGAAATGTAACACAGGCCTATAGAGCCAACATGATTACCTATTTCACACGACAGAGAATCTATTCTACGCAACACATTTCTCTCGAGATGCTCTGTAACTTTGTATTCCCCCCCCTCTCTCTCTACATTCACGGCGTTGCACATACAAACGTAACTTAGGCCTATAACCCCACCCACTCTCCTATAAAGTACACTGTTGCTACTCTCTGTTTACCATATATGCTTAGTCACTTTAACTATACATTCATGTACATACTACCTCAATCAGCCCGACTAACCGGTGTCTGTATGTAGCCTCGCTACTGTTACTTTTCACAGTCTTTTTACTGTTGTTTTTATTTCCTTACTTATCTATTGTTCACCTAATACCTATTTTTTACTTAAAAATTGCACTGTTGGTTAGGGCCTATAAGTAAGCATTTCACTGTAAGGTCTACACCTGTTGTATTCAGTGCACGCGACAAATAAACTTTGATTTGATTTGATTTAAAGCTGCCACGATTCCCTATTCCAAATAATCTGTCCTACACCAAACATTTTATTCCCGAATTTTCTGTAACTTAGTTTGCACAGTCCTAACCCAACGAACCCCACCCACTCTGCAGGTCCCCTCCTCCATCTCGCTCCCTCACTTCACCAACCTCCCCCGCCCTCACTCTTCTTATCTAACGGTCCACACCCTCTCCACCCTTCTCTCTCTCTCTCACTCTTTCCTCTCCAGCCAGTCATCACCACCCCACCTTTTCCTCCACCCTCTCTAACAGTCCAGAGACAGACCCGGTCTCCATTTCTTTTCAGCCTCTCTCTACACCTACCCACCTACAACCATTCAGACCTGTTTCTCTGTGTCTCTCTAGTCTCCACCACCCAACCCCTCTAACCCCCTCTCACTGTCCCTCTACCCAAACTCATTCACCCATTCCTATCCTTCTCTCACCGTGCACTCCACCTCTTCTGGTTCTGGTTTGATGTGTACCGAGGGCATGTCTTCTTCTTCTTCCACCTGGGTCTGGGGCTCTGTCTTGGGTTCCTTCTTGGGAACCTTGGGTTGGGGCTCCTTCTTGGTTCGGGGCTCCTTGGGATGTGGTTGGGACTGGGKGCTGGCACCACTGCTGGCCTTCTTAGGACTCGACTGGCACTGCAGAGGAGAGGGAGAGAGAGGAGTGTTAGCCAGCAGCAGCACATACGGAGAAGAGAAACAGTTACACTGGAAGAGATGACATGTTAGACACATATAGAGAACGGCGAGAGAGAGAAAGAGAGGGGCACAGTCATCTGTACAGGGGGACGGGTAAGACTGCAGCTACACAGGGAGAAAGGACACGCTAGCCAACTGTTACATACCCTGACATACAACGCAGAGAGATGAGAGGAGGAGGAGTTGGGTGAGAGAGAGGGAGAAGTGGAGTGGAGAGGTGAGATAGAGGTCGAGAGAGGCAAAGAGAAAGATAACAGAGCCATAAGAGAGGAGAGGTGAGAACGGGGGGGAGGGGTAGGAGGAGTAGAGACAGGTAAGAAAATAGGAAATGACACAGAAATGCAACCAGCATTACCCTCTTCTCAAACGGTAGGCCCACTGCTCTGAAACTGTGCTACGCAGAAAGACAAAATCATAGAGATACAATAAAGGGTAGGCCTATGCGAGAGGAAAAGAGAAGAGACATAGACGTAGAGAGAGCGAGAGAGAAAGCCTAATCCTAGCCCTGCCAGTGAGGGAATGAGAGCGAAAGAGAAACAGAGAAGCTGCTCAACTGAAGTATTGTGTCCCCTCCTCTCTCGCTGGTAGGCAGTCACACCCTTCTCTGGAAGCAGAGGGGAGTGGAGAGAGAGAGAAAGACACGCACACAATCTAGACGCACACACTCTTTCAATTCAATTCAAAGGGGCTTTACTGACACGGGAAACGTTGGATTACACTGCCAAAGCAAGTGAAATAAACAATAAAGAAAAGTGAGGAGAAACCAGAAAACTATTATCAACTGTGCAGTGTTTTTAACAATGTGCAAATAGTTGTAATAGGAAATAGTAGAGGAAGATCAGTAAACAGATAAATATGGGTTGTATTTACAATGTTCGTGCTCCACCGGTTGCCCTGTTTCCATAGCAGCGGGTCACAAATCCTGCTGCTGTGACGGCACATTGCTGTATTTCGCCTGACAGATACGGGAGTTTATCAATGTCTGATTTGTTTTCTAATTCTTTGTGGGTATGATCTGTGGGAKATATGTCTCTCTAATATGGTCATACATTTGGCAGGAMGTCGGGAATTGCAGCTCAGATTCCACCTCATTTTGCGGGCAGAGGGCACATAGCCCGTCTTCTCTCTATGGCGATCTCTCTCAAACAGCAAGACCATGGTCACGGAATCTGTACATAGTCAAGGATTTCCRTCATTTCGSGTCCGTCACAGTGGTCAGCTATTCTGAAACTGTGTACTCTCTGTTTAGGGACAGATAACATTCCAATTTGCTCCGTTTTTTTGGTTGATTCTTTCCAGTGTGTCAAATAGTTATCTCTTTGCTTTCTCGTGATTTGGTTGTGTTGCTGTCCCGGGGCTCTGCGGGGTCTGTTTGTGAACAGAGCACCAGAAACAGCTTGCTGAGGGGGCTCTTCTCTAGGTTCATCTCTCTGTAGGTGAGGGATTTGTGGTGAAATGTGTGGGCATCGCTTCCTTTCAGGTGGTTGTAGCACTCTGGATTTTGATCATTAGCGGGCATAGTCTTAATTCTGTTCCGCATGTACTGCTTGGGGTTATGCTTTGTACATGAAGGTTGTTTTTGAAGAATTCTGCATGCGATGTCATTTAGAAAATAGCCTCCAACACTCTACTCAGCAAATTGGATGCAGTCGATCACAGTGCCATCCGTTTTGTCACCAAAGCCTCATATACTACCCACCACGGCGACCTGTATGCTCTCGTCGGCTGGCCCTCGCTTCATACTCGTCGCCAAACCTACTGGCTCCKGGTCATCTGGCTCCAGTAAGTCTTTGCTAGGTAAAGCTCCGCCTTATCTCAGCTCACTGGTCACCATAGCAACACCCACCTGTAGCAAGCGCTCCAGCAGGTATATTTCACTGGTCATCCCCAAAGCCAACACCTCCTTTGGCCGCCTTTCCTTCCAGTTCTCTGCTGCCAATGACTGGAACGAACTGCAAAGCTGCAAGCTGGAGACTTATATCTCCTCACTAACTTTAAGCATCACTTGTCAGAGCAGCTTACCGATCACTGTACCTGTACACAGCCCATCTGTAAATAGCCCATCCAACTACCTCATCCCCATATTGTTATTTATCTTCTTGCTCGTTTGCACCCCAGTATTTCTACTTGCACATCATCATCTGCACATCTATCACTCCAATGTTAATGCTAAATTGTAATTATTTCGCCACTATGYTCTATTTATTGCCTTACCTCCCTAATCGTACTACATTTGCACACACTGTACACATATTTTTTCTATTGTGTTATTGACTGTACGTTTGTTTATGTGTAACTCTGTGTTGTTGTTTTTGTCGCACTGCTTTGCTTTATCTTGGCCAGGTCGCAGTTGTAAATGAGAACTTGTTCTCAACTGGCCTACCTGTTTAAATAAAGGTGAAATATCTATATATTTTTTAAATGCATAGTCTCATTTGGGTGTTTGTCCCATTTTGTGAATTCTTGGTTGGTGAGTGGACCCGAGACCTGACATCTAGAGCAGTGGGTTCTATAACTGATTTAAGTATTGGGGACAAACACTGAATTGAGACTCTGCATGCAGAACTCTGCAAAAGCATCGTCTGTGTACAACGTAAAACACCAAATAATGCATGCAGAGCAGAATTAAAGACCATACCCGCTAATGCTCAAAATCCAGGAAAGAGACATTAAATTCTACAACCACCTAAAAGCAAGCGATTCCCAAACCTTCCATAACAAAGCCATCACCTACAGAGAGATMAACCTAGAGAAGAGTCCCCTCAGCCAGCTGGTCCTGGGGCTCTGTTAACAAACACAAACACACCCCACAGAGCCCCAGGACAGTAACACAATTACACCTAACCAAATCATGAGAAAACAAAAAGATAATTACTTGACCCATTTGAAAAAACTAACCAAAAAAACTAAGCAAACTGGAATGCTATTTGTCCCTTAACACAAGAACTGCTGGGCCACAAGGAACCCCCCTTCAATCTAACAAGCAGTCATTTAGACAGCAACATTTTAACAGTGTTATTAATATATATATATATCATAGTATACATTATTTTTGTGGGATGCCTTTGTTACAACTATGAAACAGAAAGCATGTGTGTTAAAAACACGGAAAAAGCTTATATTTATAACTACTAAATAAAATACCCCATTCCACAGACGCACGGTGAGCAATTAGAAAACGTCAGTAGTGTGCTTGAGAAAGTGAAAATCTGCACAAAACCAATAATGGCATTGTAATGAATATACAATGAATATAATATATTGTAATGAATATAAAAGTGTCGATATATGACAGCAGTCATATATCTCGTTTCTCTGTCATCAAAATGMAGGTAAGGCATGATCTCTCTGGAACGATTCCGTGACATGGTTTTTCCAAAGAATGTATCCCACACACACGTTTGAGCAGAAGCTCTCCGTACACGTTCCGCCGAATGCTCCACGCACATACAGGAATGAAATGAACGCTTCCAGGTCATCAACAGGCAGTGTCTCCTTGCTCCCTGTGCACCTCCGCCACAGTAAAGTGGGCTGTGCGTCCATGCCACGTAAACAACGAGTGTGTTGCCAATATTGATTTTAGCCGGAGATGTATAGCGCCTGCTCGCTCAGTGATGACATTTAGTGCTGATAAATCGGCCCGTAGCATCGTCACCGGCTTATTCTACCCAAACGGTGCCATCCCTTTCTAATGCTCAACGTTTCCTTTGGTGGTGGCGCGGGCAACTGCTCAGTGAGCACCGCTCTGGCTGTTTAACGCTTAGGCCTCGCCATGTATAGGCTCAGACGGAYGCCCGGAATCAGAAGGATAATCATCAGAGATGTCATGATTCATTTCTTCCCCACCACCTGAGTTGWTTTCAGTCGGATGTTGTAGCATCCATTCGTCTCGGCCTTTTTGCCGTTGTACATTTTTTGACACTCTCACTGCGTAGGAGTCGACTGAGTCGACTGCTACAGTGGCGCGTGGATTGATATAGGGTACATACCATTTTGAGATTACAATTAGAACATACAGTATCAATAAAATTTAATGGGCAGCCCTGTTCTTCATTCACAACTGGTGATTACATAATTATGCATCGTTCGCTTCCCCTCGCTCATCAACTCACCCATTCTCCCCAATCATACTCGACTCCATTTATTTCATCTGTTATGTGTGTGAAATTAGTTTGGGTATAGTTTATGTTCAGTTGAGGCAATTATCAGGGTGATTATCAACTGGGCACGGGCACCTTCCACTGTCGGGAGGAGGAGGGGCAATGGGGGAAAACCTTTTTAAAAAATGACATGCCCTCTTAAAACTGGTTGTAACTCCAGTTCTGTTTATGATATTACAATTCTAACAGCAGTATGTAATATAGACTTATTTAGSAAATGGTCAGTCACAGTGGTATTCTGCCACTGTGTACTCTCTGTTAACACTAGATTCACTAAAGCATTCATTTGACTGCTCATGATTTTCTATTTTTGTTATTACTCTGCCATTTTTTAAGTCACGCCCCCCTCTGTCCTTCACCAAAATGAAGGAACGCTTTGACTATGTACAGACTCAGTGAGCATAGCCTTGCTATTGAGAGAGGCTGCCGTAGGCAGACCTGGTTCTCGATAGAAGACTGAGGTGCACTTCCTAACCTCCTGCCAAATGTATGACCATATTAGAGACACATACAGGGCCTTCAGAAAGTATTCACACCCCTTGACTTTTTCCACATTTTGTTGAGTTACAACCTAAAATGGATTAAATTMAGATTTTTGTCACTGGCCTACACACAATACCCCATAATGTCAAAGTGGAATTATGTTTTTAGAAATGTGTACAAATGAAGCAAAAATGAAAGGCTGAAACGTCAACACCTTTGTTATGGCAAGCCTAAATAAGTTCAAGAGTAAAAAATAAATTAAAAAAAGTCACAAAATAATTACCTGGACTCACTCTATGCTTGGTATGTCAACAGCACCACCCTCGATCGCATGGCGCTACAGAGGGTGGTGCGGACACCCCAATACGTCACTYGGGCCGAGCTCCCTGCCATCCAGGACCTCTATARCAGGCGGTGTGAAAGGAGACTGTRCTCTTTGCTTCCGCACGGCAAGCGGTACCYGTGCATGAAGTCTGACACCAATAGGCTCCTGAACAGCCTCTATCSCCAAGTCATGAGACTATTTAAATAGCTAACAGAATGGCTACGTGGACTGAGTAGACGCATGTATTTAAAAAAATTTTTTTTTGCCTCGTCTCTATGCACACCTACAGGACTCTACACACTCACTGACACTCCAACACACACACACACACACACATAACATGCACACACATCAGGGTTTCCTTAGGAAACTGTGGGGACGGATATGTGTGTCCGGCACCATTTTCATTTAACCGGACATTTAAGAAATGTACTGGATTCATATGCATTGGGTGTGTAACCTGATTAGGGCGTCCACCCACGGTACTCAGAATGCCAGAAATCACTTTTAGTTTCTGCTAAGATGAATTAACAGACCATGCAACGGCGTGCATCATTCTTACCGAATCCCCATGAGATGTTACAATACATAGGTGGCACTTCCGCCCGGCTAGGGGAAGCTTTCCCTAAAGTACATTGAATTAAACTGCTAAAATGATATAGCCTAAATAGCTCATTTACATATGTAAATAAAATGATGCAAAATAGGGTACTACATCAGAAAGCATGATTCGGCCACACAGTCCACACTTCTTAAACGAAAAAAAGGCTGTGGCTTTAAAATCGTATAGCCTACAGTTAAGAGTCTTAAGAGTCTATTGACACACCCGTGCGTTTATCTGAGAAACATAATAAAACAATCCCCATCAAAATGTCAGTTTAAATTAGAGATACATTTTTTTTTTTTTCGGCTGCATCCGCCTACGTCGGCCTTCCGCATCTGCGGTGGAAGGTGGCCGAGCCGTAGCGGTGTTCGCCAGACCACGAGACGCCCGGGAAAATATATGACCCCGCCGTGTAAAGGGGAGACTCTCATYAACACGARGGTGMTCTCCGTTTTGCTCTACGACCCCCACAAGCCCCACGGGACTGGTCTGAATTTGGTAACGCTGATGTACAAACTTCTGTAGCGTCCAAACCGTTTGGGCTACAAACCAACATGACCCCACRGTGTYAAGGGGAGACTCTCACAAACAGATGGTGTTCTCCGTTTTGCTCTACGACCCCCACAAGTGTCATGGGACTCATCMGAAGCTAACCCATACAAATGAATGGAAGTATGGAGGTAGATGATTCTCACAAAAATAAGGGGTTAAATATGTGACCATCTCAATACAATCCCATATGTTAGCTTAGAAGAATCTAGCAATGATCAACAAACAATTCGACAGTGCTTGAAGAAGAATTTTGAAAATAATAAAATYGGCATATGTCGCCCAATCCAGGTGTGGAACACTCTTAGAGACTTACCCAGAAAGACTCACAGCTGTAATCGCTGCCAAATGTGATTCTAACGTGTATTGACTCAGGMGGTTGAATACTTATCTAATCATGATACTGTATATGAGTGTTTTTCCCCCCACTTTGACATCAAGAGTATTTTGTGCCGATCACTAGCAAGAAATGACACCTTTTAATCCCATTTAGTCACAACAYATGGGGATAAAGTCCAGGGGTGTGAATACTTTGACGGCTCTGTAGCATATTTCCCTCAGATTACACAGACCTGAATTTGAAAACAAATCCAATCTTGATAAACTCCCATATCAATTCGGTGAAATACCACAGTGTGCCATCACAGCAGCAAGATGTGTGACCTGTTGCCACAAGAAAAGGGCAACCAGTGAAGAACAAACACCATTGTAAATACAACCTAATGTCAACATGTTTCCKATGCCAATAAAGCCCATTGAATTGAATTGAGAGAGAAAGAAAGAATTGGCTGCAATATGGAACTGTTTAGGTGTGGGGGTGGGGAAGGAGGGAGGAGGGGCAGACATGTGACCCAGCTGCAGCAGATTCCTCACAGAGGTGTGGTCCCCCAATCAGCCTAGGTGTGGCTCCACACACACACACACACACACACACACACACACACCACACCCCTCCCCCTTCACACATGCTGTCCTCTCCCAATGCCCATTGTAGAAGAACAGAGACCCCTCTATAGCCACAAAAGTAAGCAGTGAGCTCAATGTGATGCGACACCTCTGACTAGCTAGCTAACCACGACAGACAGAGAGAAGTAGATCCACAAAGAGTCAGTCAGGAAGGCTACAGGCTCAGGATGGCTAACTAGGCTAGCTTCCTCTCTCCCTCCCTTCTCTTCCACTGGGAGAATCTCAATGGCATACTCCTCTCTCCTTGCCTCCTTCTCAAAACTCATTGGATGAGAAAGCCAGCGGTCCCTCCCTTCTGACCTTCTCCTCCAATGGGTTTTGAGAAAGAGGCGAGGAAGAGGACGCAATGAGTATGCAATTGAGATTCTCCCCCTTTCTCTCTATCTGTACTAGGCTACTTCCTGTGTTCACCCAGCGCTTTGAGAAGAGAGAGCTGAGATGCCAGCTGAGGGGGCAAGGGGCTTGGGGGACTGTTTGTATGCATGTGTCAGAGAGAAAGAGAGAGACATKGGGGCTAAGAGTATGTGGGGTATGCTTGTGTCTCCCCTCACCTGGGACCTTCACACCTGGAGTTCCAGGAAAAAGAGGGTGGGTTGGGTGGGACCCCAGCCCTGCTTGTCCCACTACAGGAAGTTACAGAGAGAGAGGGGGAGGAGGAGAGGGTGGGGTGTGGGGGAGGGAGGAGAGGGTGGGGTGGGTGGGAACCAGCCCTGCTTGTCCCACTACAGGAAGTTACAGAGAGAGAGGGGAGGGAGGAGAGGGTGGGTGGGTGGGAGCGGAGGAGAAGGTGGGGTGGGTGGGACCCAGGTGGACCCCAGCCCTGCTTGTCCCACTACAGGAAGTTACAGAGAGAGGGGGAGGGAAGAGGTGGGTGGGTGGGACCCCAGTGGGACCCCAGCCCTGCTTGTCCCACTACAGGAAGTTACAGAGAGAGAGGGGGAGGGAGGAGAGGGTGTGGTGGGTGTGACCCCACCCTGTTTATCCCACACAGGAAGTTACAGAGAGAGAGGGGGAGGGAGGAGAGGGTGGGTGGGTGGGACCCCAGCCCTGCTTGTCCCACTACAGGAAGTTACAGAGAGAGAGGGGGAGGGAGGAGAGGGGTGGGTGGGTGTGACCCAGCCCTGTTTATCCCACTACAGGAAGTTACAGAGAAGAGAGGGGGAGGGAGGAGAGGGTGGGGGTGGGTGGACCCCAGGGTGGGACCCCAGCCCTGTTTTTCCCACTACAGGAAGTTACAGAAGGAGGAGGGAAGAGAGGGTGGGGTGGGTGGAACCGGGTGGGTGGACCGGTGACCAGCCCTGCTTGTCCCACTACAGGAAGTTACAGAGAGAGGGAGGGGGGGTGTGACCCCAGCCCTGTTTTTCCCACTACAGGAAGTTACAGAGAGAGAGGGGAAGGGAGGGAGAGAAGGGGGAGGGAGGGGAGAGAGAGGGAGTGGGAAGAGAAAGTAGAAGGCAGAAGGGTGAAGAGAGCATGGGAGAGAAAGAGGGTGGGATAGAGGAAGGGGAAACAGGAAACAGGATCGGGAGTGAGAGGGACAGCAAGGGTGGGATAGAGGGAGGGAATGAGGGGCAGACAAAAAAGAAAGAAAAAGAGAGAGCGTTGCGAGTGTGAGAGAGGGGAAGACCGTGTGTGACAGAGAGCGAGAGGGGGGAACAGAGTGACATTTGGGTCAGTGCTCTTCCCTCCTCTCCTCCCCTGTCACCACACCTCGGTGGCTGCCTGGCTGTGTCCCTCCCTGTGGGTACCGCACATGGGCACAGTGTGGCCTGTCGTCTGGAAACACACACGCCTGTATCCACAGACACAAAATTGGACACAGGAGTCTCTGGGACCATGTGGGCTTTAACAGCACACAGTGACACAAGGCCCATCACAGTGCCATCCTGTTTTGTACCAAAGCCCCGTATACTACCCACCACTCGATCTGTTGCTCACTGCGACTTGTATGCTCTCGCTACATATTTGTCACCAAAACCCAGGCTCCAGGTCATCTATAAGTCTTTGCTAGGGTAAAGCCCTGCCTTATCTCAGCTCACTGGTCACCATAGCAACACCCACCCGTAGGAAGCGCTCCAGCAGGTATATCTCACTGGTCATCCCCAAAGCCAACACTTCCTTTGGCCGCCTTTCCTTCCAGTTCTCTGCTGCCAATGACTGGAACCGAATTGCAAAAAACAACTGAAGCTGGAGACTCTATATCCCTCACTAGCTTTAAGCACCAGCTGTCAGAGCAGCTCCAACAGTACCTGCCCACAGTCCATCTGTAAATAGCCCACTCAACTACCTCCTCCCCATTTGCTATTTATCTTCTTGCTCATTTGCACCCCATTATCTCTACTTGCACATCATCATCTGCACATCTATCACTCCAGTGTTTATTGCTAAATTGTAATTATTCCCACTATGGCCTATTTATTGCCTCCTAATCTTACTACATTTGCACACACTGTACATATATTTTCTATTGTGATTGACGTCTGTTTATCCCATGTGTAACTCTGTGTTGTTGTTTTTTGTCGCACTGCTTTGCTTTATCTTGGCCAGGTCGCACTTGTAAATGAGAACTTGTTCTCAACTGGCCTACCTGTTAAATAAAGTGGATAAAAAAAAACAAATATAAAAAATTGCCATTGACTATGAGGTGAGGGAAAATGGGATAGATCCAGCTGAAGGGAAGTGACAGTACGTTCTGTCTACTGGAACTGTTACCCGCGGACTTCATGTTGGTTCAGTATGAAGTAAGACAGTTTATGGTTTACCATCGCGACTCACAGATGACACCGACACAAATAGAAGACCACAGCCAAGAGGCGACTGAGGGGAAGAGAACACAGACAGACACATAATAAAACGCTCTGTCTCGACGCACCACACACAAAATTACACCGGCATATACAGCAAACACGTCACACACAGTGACCTGGCCTTGCCCCTCTCCTCCAGTTTCAGTGCTGCCTCTCAGTGGCTGCTATGAAGTCTGCCACTCTGACCTCGGTGTCTTCTGCTTAACAGTCATAATGAATAAGGAGCATAATTGTAGTGGGGCACTCTGGCCCCACACACACACACACACACACACACACACACACACACACACACACACACACACACACACACACACACACACACACACACACACACACACACACACACCACACACACACACACACACACACACACACAGTCTTCCTCTGGTGGAGAGTAGCTGAATCAAACACACTTCCACGTAAGAGAGAAAAACGTCCTGTTTACCATGCAGGCGGATGAGGGAGGGAGGTTTTCTAGGCTCTAGTCTTAGGTTCTGCAGGCGGATGAGGGAGGGAGGTTTCTAGGCCTAGTCTTATGTTCTGCTCAGGCGGCATGAGGGAGGGAGGTTTCTAGGCTCTAGTCTTTATGTTCTTGCAGGCGGATGAGGGAGGGGAGGTTTCTAGGCTCTAGTCTTAGTTCTGCAGGCGGGAGAGGGAGGGAGGTTTCTAGGCTCTAGTCTTAGGTTCTGCAGGCGGATGAGGGAGGGGAGGTTTCTAGGCTCTAGTCTTAGGTTCTGCAGGCGATGAGGGAGGAGGTTTTCTAGGCCTCTAGTCTAGGTTCTGCAGGCGGTAATGAGGAGAGGGAGCAGGTTTCTAGGCACTAGTCTTAGGTTCTGCAGGCGTGAGGGGAGGAGGTTTCTAGGCTCTAGTCTTAGAGTTTTGCAGGCGATGAGGGAGGGAGGTTTCTAGGCTCTAGTCTTAGTTCTGCAGGCGATGAGGGAGGAGAGTTTCTAGGCTCTAGTCTTATGTTCTAATAGGCTCAAAAGCTTACCACTGTTTGCTTTTCCTCCGTATGACACCTAGGAGCACTGGGTGAGAGGAGAAGAGGGGGTGGAGAGGAGAAAAGGGAGGGGAGGAAGGATGAGATGAGAGAAGGGCGAGGAAAGAGGAGAGTGGAGTGGCCACAGGAGATGATGAGAAAAATAAGATATTGTACAGTATGAGAGAGGGAGAGGAGAACAGAGAGCTAGAGGGGTAGTAGGAGAGAGAGGAGAGGGAACAGAGAGCTAGAAGGGTGTAGGAGAGAGTGGAGAGAACAAGAGCTAGAGGGTAGTAGAGGAGAAAGGGAACAGGGAAGAGAGTAGAGGGTAGTAGGAGAGAGAGGAGAGGAACAGAGAGCTAGAGGGTAGTAGGAGAGAGAGGAGAGGGAACAGAGAGCTAGTAGGAGAGAGAGGAGGCTGTGAGGTTCACAGAGATTCGTTACACAATCACTGTAACTGTAAGGCTGGAGTACACTCACCACCCACCCCTCTTGCCTCCCTCTACATGGCTAGGGCATGGGGCTGGGGCTGAGGATGATGTTAAAGATTCAATGTATAGCCAATTAGAATTTGTGGTCTGTATATTTTTATATATTTCACTTAGGATAACATCAACAACACAGCCTTTTGGTTTGGAGGGTTTGTATTTTGTCCTGTAGTGTGTGTGTGTGTATGTGTTGTATATATACATATAAAATTAGAAATATCAGAAATGAGCAATGCCAGAGACAGGAATATATATATATATATATATAATAATACACACACATATATATACACCACACACACATATATAATACATTACATATATAACACTGCTCCAAAAAAATAAAGGGAACACTTAAACAACACAATATAACTCCAAGTCAATCACACTTCTGTGAAATCAAACTGTCCACTTAGGAAGCAACACTGATTGACAATACATTTCACATGCTCTTGTGCAAATGGAATAGACAAAAGGTGGAAATTATAGGCAATTAGCAAGACACCCCCAATAAAGGAGTGGTCTGCAGGTGGTGACCACAGACCACTTCTCAGTTCCTATGCTTCCTGGCTGATGTTTTTGGTCACTTTTGAATAATGGCGGTGCTTTCACTCTAGTGGTAGCATGAGACGGAGTCTACAACCCACACAAGTGGCTCAGGTAGTGCAGCTCATCCAGGATGGCACATCAATGCGAGCTGTGGCAAGAAGGTTTTCTGTGTCTGTCAGCGTAGTGTCCAGAGCATGGAGGCGCTACCAGGAACAAGCCAGTACATCAGGAGACGTGGAGGAGGCCGTAGGAGGGCAACAACCCAGCAGCAGGACCGCTACTCGCCTCCGCCAAAATCCAGAAAATCACATTGGATGATTTTAAGTAATTATTTGCAATGTATTGCATGACATAGTATTTGATCACCTACCAACCAGTAAGAATTCCGCTCTCACAGACTGTTTTTCTTTTAAGAAGCCCTCCTGTTCTCCACTCATTACCTGTATTAACTGCACCTGTTTGAAACTCGTTACCTGTATAAAAGACACCTGTCCACCACACTCAATCAAACAGACTCCAACCTCTCCACAATGGCCAAGACCAGAGAGCTGTGTAAGGACATCAGGGATAAAATTGTAGACCTGCACCAAGGCTGGCATGGGCTACAGGACAATAGGCAAGCAGCTTGGTGAGAAGGCAACAACTGTTGGCGCAATTATTAGAAAATGGAAGAAGTTCAAGATGACGGTCAATCACCCTCGGTCTGGAGCTCCATGCAAGATCTCACCTCGTGGGCATCAATGATCATGAGGAAGGTGAGGGATCAGCCCAGAACTACACGACAGGACCTGGTCAATGACCTGAGAAGAGCTGGGACCACAGTCTCAAAGAAAAACCATTAGTAACACACTACGCCGTCATGGATTAAAATCTCTGCAGCGCACGCAAGGTCCCCCTGCTCAAGCAAGCGCATGTCCCAGGCCCGTCTGAAGTTTGCCAATGACCATCTGGATGATCCAGAGGAGGAATGGGAGAAGGTCATGTGGTCTGATGAGACAAAAATAGAGCTTTTTGGTCTAAACTCCACTCGCCGTATTTGGAGGAGAAGAAGGATGAGTAAACCCCAAGAACACCATCCCAACCGTGAAGCATGGAGGTGGAAACATCATTCTTTGGGGATGCTTTTCTGCAAAGGGGACAGGTACGACTGCACCGTATTGAGGGGAGGATGGATGGGGCCATGTATCGCGTGATCTTGGCCAACAACCTCTTCCCTCAGTAAGAGCATTGAAGATGGGTCGTGGCTGGGTCTTCCAGCATGACAACACCCGAAACACACCGCCAGGGCAACTAAGGAGTGGCTCCATAAGAAGCATCTCAAGGTCCTGGAGTGGCCTAGCCAGTCTCCAGACCTGAACCCAATAGAAAATCTTTGGAGGGAGCTGAAAGTCCGTATTGCCCAGCGACAGCCCGAACCTGAAGGATCTGGAGAAGGTCTGTATGGAGGAGTGGCCAAAATCCCTGCTGCAGTGTGTGCAAACCTGGTCAAGAACTACAGGAAACGTATGATCTCTGTAATTGCAAACAAAGGTTTCTGTACCAATATTAAGTTCTGCTTTTCTGATGTATCAAATACTTATTGTCATGCAATAAAATGCAAATTAATTACTTAAAAATCATACAATGTGATTTTCTGGATTTTTGTTTTAGATTCCGTCTCTCACAGTTAAGTGTACCTATGATAAAAAATGACAGACCTCTACATGCTTTGTAAGTAGGAAAACCTGCAAAATCGCAGTGTATCAAATACTTGTTCTCCCCACTGTATATATATATTCCCTGTCTCTGTAATGTAATTGTAATGTATTTTACTTTTTGGCTTCAGAAGTAGCTTTAGACTGAACATTACTCTCTCAGTTTTGGGTTGAATGGTATTTCCAAGTCTCTGCTGTGCTTGTTCTGCGGTTTTGGTTTGTTAGGCGTCATTGTAAATAAGAATTTGTTCTTAACTGACTTGCCTAGTTAAATAAAGGTAAAAAAAAAAGAAAAAAATGAATACATTTTGGTTTGCTAGACATTTTTTTCAGGATAGTCCTTGTAGTAGAATCCTTCCAGGAAATTCTGTCAAAAATTAAGGTTCTAGGTTTGTAATTTTGATTTGGAGTGAAGGTCTTTGCCAAAAAAAATTGTATCACATTTTTTGGGCAGAAAAAGTCAGGCTCTCTCCCTCTCTCGCAAGGTGAGTAGGAGTGGGGTCAGAAGGGGGGCGAGGTGTGCAGCCTCAGTAACAGGAGGCTTGACATGGGGGGGGAGAAGGGGTGGGGCGGGGCAATAAAGCTCCCTCTCTATAACTGTGTCCAGGGGGGAGGGATGTGACTGGAGAGAGGACAGTACACGCGCAAGCACGCAGGCGTGACCCCGGGGCGGGGCAATAAAGCTCCCTCTCTATAACTGTGTCCAGGGGGGAGGGATGTGACTGGAGAGAGGACAGTACACGCGCAAGCACGCAGGCGTGACCCCTTCAGACCACACGCTGTAACTTCTGGCTGCTGATAGTTTTTCACACAATTCTTCATGTCTGAGCCCTCCCTCTCTTCCTACGGATATCATGGACCTCCAACCTCCTCAGATCCCTCTCTATCCACCAGTCTGTACAATATATGTGTCAACTCCACCAGCCCCAGCCAATTACCAATTTTCCCCAGCCCTGCCAGCCCCTGCCCTAGCCCCAACATGTCCCAGCCATGGCTCAGTTTAGCATAGTAGTAGAACACACAGTACATGATACACATTATATCCAGGAAAACTAGCTGAGACCCAGCAGTAAGTACCAGGTGGCTACTTCTCACTACATACAGTCCCTCAACATAGACACCGAACACAAATAGAAATGCAACATATCAAGTGTTGGTCCCATCTTTCATGAGCTGAAATAGAAAGAGCCCAGATATTTTCCATACGCACAAATGTGTTTACATGCCTGTTKGTGAGCAGTTCTCCTTTGCCAAGACAATCCATCCAGCTGACAGGTGTGGCTTATCCAGAAGCGGATTAAACAGCATGATCACTACATAGGTGCACCTTGTGCGGGGCACTCTAAAATGTGCAGTTTTGTCACGCAGCACAATGACACGGATGTCTCAAGTTGAGGGAGCACYGAGTCGGCATGCTGACTGCAGGAATGTCCACCAGAGCTGTTGGCAGAGAATTGAATGTTAATTTCTCTATCATACGCAGTCGCTTTAGAAAATATGTCAGTACGTTCAAACGGCCTCAGATCCCAGACCAAGTGTATGGTGTCGTGTGGGCGAGCGGTATGCTGATGTCAACATTGTGAACAGAGTGCCCCATGGTGGCGGTGGGGTTATGGTATGGGCAGA
>NC_036863.1:49048741-49057255 GCF_002910315.2 Salvelinus sp. IW2-2015 | reverse complement strand
CATAAGCTACGGACAATGAACACAATTGCATTTATCGACGGCAATGTGAATGCACAGAGATACCATGACGAGATCCTGAGCCCATTGTCCTGCCATTCATCCGCTGCCATCACCTCATGTTTCAGCATGATAATGCACAGCCCCAAGTCGCAAGGATCAGTACACAATTCCTGGAAGCTGAAAATGTCCCAGTCCTCCATGGCCTGAATACCACCAGACAGTCACCCATTGAGCATGTTTGGGATGCTCTGGATCAACATGTATTGACAGCATGTTCCAGTTCCCACCAATACCCAGTAACTTCACACAGCCTTTGAAGAGGAGGGGACAACATTCCACAGCCACAATCAACTCTATGCAAAGGAGATGTGTCGCGCTGCATGAGGCGGTCACACCAGATACTGACTGGTTTTCTGATCCACGTTTTCTGATCCACGTTTCTGATCCAAGGGTATCTGTTACCAACAGATGCATATCTGTATTCCCAGTCATGTGAAATCCATAGAATAAGGTCTACTTAATTTTTTTCAAATCTCTTTTCTATGTTGCGTTTCTATTTTTGTTCAGTATAGAAGTGTGTGTTTGAGCATGTTTAACCATCATCTGTTTACGGAGGAGGTGCATTGTGTGTCTCTGTATCTGTGTGCACATGTAGTGTTTACAATGAGTGTGTCTGTGTGGGTCTGCATGCCCATGTGCCTATATGTGTGGTGTATGAACGTGTGCCTGTGTGTGTGTGTGTGTGTGTGTGTGTGTGTGTGTGTTGTGTTGTGTGTGTGTGTGTGTGTGTGTGTGTGTGTGTGTGTCGTTTTAAATACAGTGCCTTCAGAAAGTATTCACAACCCTTGACATTTTCCAAATGTTGTTGTCTACATCCTGAATTTAAAAATGTATTACATTTAGATTTAGCGCCACAGGCCTACACACAACACCCCATAATGTCAAAGTGACTGGCCTACACACAACACCCCATAATGTCAAAGTGACTGGCCTACACACAACACCCCAAAATGTCAAAATGACTGGCCTACACACAACACCCCAGAATGTCAAAGTGACTGGCCTACACACAACACCCCAGAATGTCAAAGTGACTGGCCTACACCACAACATAATGTCAAAGTGACTTGCCTACACACAAACACCCCATAATGTCAAAGTGACTGGCCTACACCACAACACCCCAGAATGTCAAAGTGACTGGCCTACACACAACACCCCATAATGTCAAAGTGACTGTCCTACACACAACACCCATAATGTCAAAGTGACTGGCCTAGACACAAATACCCCATAATGTCAAAGTGACTGGCCTACACACAAATATGCCCTATAATCTCAAAGTGACTGGCCTACACACAACATAATGTCAAAGTGACTGTCCTACACACAACACCCCATAATGTCAAAATGACTGGCCTACACACAACACCCCAGAATGTCAAAGTGACTGGGCTACACACAACACCCCATAATGTCAAAGTGACTGTCCTACACACAAACACCCCATAATGTCAAAGTGACTGGCCTAGACACAATACCCCATAATGTCAAAGTGACTGGCCTCACACACAATATGCCCTATAATCTCAAAGTGACTGGCCTACACACAACACCCCATAATGTCAAAGTAGAATTATGTTTTTAATAAGTATTCAACCTCTTTGTTATGGCAAGATCTCTCTCTTCAAAGTGACTGGCCTACACACAACACCCCATAATGTCAAAGTAGAATTATGTTTTTAATAAGTATTCAACCTCTTTGTTATGGCAAGCCTAACTAAGTTCAGGAGTAAAAATGTGCTTGACAAGTCACATAATAAAATGCATGGACTGACTCTGTGTGCAATAATAGCGTTTAACATAATGTTGGAATGACTGCCTCATCTCTGTACCCCACACATACAATTATCTGTAATGTCCCTCAGTCAAGCAGTGAATTTCAAAACACAGATTCCACCACAAAGACCAGGCAAGTTTTCTAATGCCTCGCAAAGAAGGACACCTATTGGTAGATCAACTAAAAAAAGCAGACATTGAATATCCCTTCGAGCATGGTGAAGTTATTAATTACACGTTGGAAGGTGTATCAAGACACCCAGTCACTATAAAGATAGAGGCATCCTTCCTAACCCAGTTGCCGGAGAGGAAGGAAACTGCTAAGGGATTTCAACATGAGGCCAATGGTGACTTTAAAATAGTTATATTGTTTAATGGCTGTGATAGGAGAAAACCGAGGATGGATCAACAACATTGTAGTTACTCCACAACACTAACCTAAATGACAGAGTGAAAAGAAGGAAGCATGTACAGAATAAAATATTCCAAAACATGCATCATGTGTGCAACAAGGCACTAAAGTAAAACTGCCAAAAATGTGGCAAAGAAATTCAATTGATGTCCTGAATACAAAGCGTTATGTTCGGGGCAAATTCAACACACCACCGAGTACCACTCTTCAAGCATGGTGGTGTCTGCATCATGTTATGGGTGTGCTTGTCATTGGCAAGGTCTAGGGTTTTCATGTTGATAAAAAGAAAATGAYTGGAGCTAAGTACAGGCAACATCCAGACACTGGGAGACAAATTCACCTTCCAGACGGAAACTAACCTAAAACACAAGGCCAAATATACACTGGAGTTGCTTACAAAGACGGCACTGAATGTTCCTGAGTGGCCTAGTTTGAGTTTTYACTTAAATTGTCTCGAAAATCAATGGCAAGACTTGAAAATGGCTTTCCAGCAATGAGCAATGACCAACCTGACAGAGCTTGAAGAWTTTTTTTTATAATAATGTGCAAATATTGTACATTCCAGGTGTGCAAAGCTCTTAGAGACTTACTCAGAGAGACTCAGAGCTGTAATCGCTGCCAAAATGGATTCTAACATGTATTGACAAAAATGTTTTCATTATGGGTTAGTTGTGTAAATCCATTTTTGAATTCAGGCTGTAACACAACACAATGTAGAATAAAGTCAAGGTGTATGAATACTTTCTGGAGGCACTGTAATACGAGGCGGCAGGTAGCCTAGTGGTTAGAGCGTTGGGCCAGTAACCGAAAGGTTGCTAGATCGAATCCCCGAACTGACAAGGTAAAAATCAGTCATTCTCCCCTAAATAAGGGGGCAGAATGTTCCTAGGCTGTTCCTAGGCTGTCATTGAAAATAAGAATTTGTTATTAACTGACTTGCCTAGTTAAATAAAGGTAAAATAAATAAATAAAAAACAACKAAATGTGGAATTAAGTCAAGGGGTATGAATACTTTCTYAAGGCACTATCTACATTTTAATTTTGTATGTCAGGGCAGTGTGTGTGTTGTAAGGGCAGCCCTGTTCTGTACCAGCCAACGCCATCCCTCCCTTGTTCCCTCCCTGCCCCTCTGTCCTGCATATGGCCAACTGCACTAACACACAGAGCGACAGAAGGGAGAGAGAGAGAGAGAGAGAGAGAGAGAGAGAGAGAGAGCGAGAGAGGGTGTGCAGCAAGAAGGAGAGAGCAATGGGACAGGATAGAAAGAGAGCACCACTGCGTCACTGACTGCCTCCTCCGCTGTGTGTCACTAACCTCGCTCTCTCTCTAATATGGTCATACATTTGTCTCTCTCTCTCTCTTTTTTTTCCTCTCTGCTGCTCCCCCATCCCCCACCCCCCAAGCCAACCCCACACAGATGTGCCCTTACATGTGTATCCTCCTCTCTGCCTCCCTCAGTCACTCCCTCTCCCGGACCCACCCTGTCCCACCCTCTCCCGGGTTCCACCCTGTCCCTCCCTCTCTCACTCTTTCCCCCTGTCTATCGCTCTCTGCCTGGCTTTGGCAGTGGTTCTTAAAGAGCGACTGCCTCTAAAACCAACGAATCCCTTTTAAAAACGGCCTATGTGGCATCGATATGATACAGAAACATTTATTCTGGTGTAAACATTGCCTACAAAGTGTGATTTTGGATCATTTTGGTCATGAAGTCAGTCTCGTCCAAAACGGAGTATGGAACCTCAGTGCGTCACAATGAGTAAATTAAGGTTGGGTTTAGATTATACAATTATGTCAACAAATCATGCCCCCTTTTGCCAAGCTCCACGTGCAAATCGCCCCTCCACCCACTCCACTTCCCTTCATTAAATGGGGTTCCGTTGTTTTATTGCCCCCCCAGCGAGTTCAAAAGGTCACGGTTGTTGGAGACTGAATAGTCCTAGCTATACGGATTGACCAACTATGGTTTGCATGCCCTGCCGAAGGTCCTGATCTTGTGGAATCGGTGGTTGGATTTCYTTGGTCCCCAGTGGTGGTGAGTATACCAGCAGCCAAACCATAGACTGCTGGTTATGTATATTTTGATAATCATTATCACTATCATTCCTAGCATAACTGGCYTTAGCTAGCTAGCTACCTAACTAGCTCGCTGGTTAACGTTAGCCTACCTCAATACAACTCGGATTTGGCTTGGAAACACGATAACAAGTCAAAAGAAAGCAAATGATTAGTAATAAAACCTTAGTAATAAAACATTTCGGCATGATTGTGATGTCGCCAGACTGACTTTAGATGCAGTATAACTTTAGCCAGCTAACTAAGACTAGGGGACCACTGTATTTTACCTTGCTAACATTAGCATTGCTAGCTATTTGACTAGTAACAGTAATTGCAACATTGCCATCTCTCTAGGTAATTTTACAAACATCATAATATGGCAAATTTGTTTCCTTCTAATTATTTGCCTACTTTACCAATGTCAGCGTATATTCATGCACTGCTAAATTTGGTTGTAATTTTAGACTAAACAGTCACATTAGTCTGAGGTTCAACCCATGTCTAGGGCACAAGTAAATATTAGATGCAGCTATGGTGGTACTTAGCTAACTTCATGTCTGACTACAACAAATGTACTAACTAGCAACAACGAACTCAAAAAACCAACCCAGGGCCACAGCAAAACATGTCACAGTTGGTTGCATACTGTAATGGTGTCACTGGCCTGGAATCTAATCCATTCTGGAGTCAGTCAGTCTACATCTGTAAAGCATAGGAATTAGCTTCCAAACGAGATTAAGTGCACAGTTGGGTGCCAGACTGATTCCTTGTCATGAATGGATGCCGGGACCTACCAGAAGGCAGCAAAGGTGGCTATCATAACCTGTCCAGCAATGTGATTGCAATGGAATAGGGACTTCCAAAAATAATTTCATTACACGTGTCACTTGCAGTTTTCACAGCTTGTCAGGCAAGACCTCAGAATACAAGTGTGTCATGCGACACAAGTACCCTTGTGATTAGAGGTTGACCGATTAATAAAAATGGCCGATTAATTAGGGCCGATTTCAGGTTTTCATAACAAAATCGGTAAATTGCCTTTTTGTATGCCGATATGGCCCGATTACATTGCACTCACGAGAGGGACTGCGTGGCAGGCTGACCACCTGTTATGCGAGTGCAGCAAGGAGCCAAGGTAGGGGCAGTCAGGTCTGGATTGAACTAAGGGCTATATCTGTTCCTGGTTCTACATTTTTTGAAAGGGGCATATTTAAGATGGTGAGGAAATTACTTTTAACTTCTTATGGCTGCAGCGGCAGTATTGAGTAGCTTGGATGAAAGGTGCCCAGAGTGCCCATAGTAAACTGGCCCTGCTCCTCAGTCCCAGTTGCTAATATATGCATATGGATAGAAAACACTCTGACGTTTCTAAACTGTTTGAATTATGTCTGTGAGTATAACAGAACTCATATGGCAGGCAAAAACCTGAGAAGTTCCACTTCCTGTTTAAATTTTTCTGAGGTGGCAGATTTTCAACCAAGCTCTCATTGAAATTACAGCGAGAGATTGATGAGTTTTCACTTCCTTCACCATATAATGTCCAGGGCATTAACCTAGCCTGGTGGAACCAGCCTGATCCCTGGGTTCACCATTCTATTTCACTTCATATTTTATAATATCTGAAGGCTAATCATAACCCACCATTGTTAATGTAATCAGTGGCGTTTGTGTGAGTGACAGACCAGTACTTTTTTTGAGGTGCCAGGAGTTGATCTACGCTGCTATGCCATCAACAGGGCTCGCAAAGAACTCACCTCCAGGCTCACCTCTTGCCTGCTCACCAACGGTCGTCGATGGGGAGATCGGAATTAGGAAGTTTAGTCTGACTTTATTTTTTAAACTTTGACATAGGTGATATCTGACACACAAAACAGGTACTATCCTAACGTTCCATTGGGAATAGAACAGTGACTGTGTGTCAAATATCTCCTGTCCTAACTTCCATTGGAATAGAAAACGTGACTGTGTGTCAGATATCCTAACTGCCATTGGGAATAGAACAGTGACTGTGTGTCAGATATCTTCCTGTCCTAACTGCCATTGGTATCAGAACAGTGACTGTGTGTCAGAATATCTACCTGTCCTAACTGCATTGGTAATAAAACAGTGACTGTGTGTTCACATAAACATATATGCAGCCAGCACATGGAGACTTGCAAGATGATGATGAAAATCCAGACTGACAGACGGGCTTGACACTGTCTCGAATTGAGGAGCAGAGACTGGGACTCTGACAGACAGACTTGATACTGATGTCTCTGAATGGACAGATACCAAACAATAGAACGCAAGTATAAACACCATGGACCACTCAAGCCCGTTCATACCGCTCAGGAAGAGACACGGTTCTGTCTCCTAGAGTATGAAACGTATTTGGTACGAAAATTGCAAAATCAATCCCAGAACAACATTAAAGGACCTTGTGAAGGATTGCTGTAGGAAACAGGACAAAAGTATCTAAATCCACAGTAAAACGGTCCTATATCGACATAAACCTGAAAGGCCACTCAGCAAGAAGAAGCCACGCTCCAAATACCGCCATTAAAAAAAAAGCCAGACTACGCGTTTGCAACTTACACATGGGGACACACAATCGATCGTACTTTCCTTTGGAGATGCAAATGTCCTCTGGTGTCTGATGATACAAAAATAGAACTGTTTGCCACTAATGACCATCGTTATGTTTGGGCAAGGAACAACAAACGCGGCGGTGCTTGCAAGCAGCAAAGGACCACCCTCCCCAAACAATGAAGCATGAGGGTGGCAGCATCATGTGTGGGGGTGCTTTGCTGCAGGAGGACTGGTGCACTTCACAAAATAGATGCATCATGAGTAGGAATAATTATGTCGGGTAATTGAGAAAGCAAACATCTTCAAGACATCGGTCAGGAAGTTTAAAGCTTTGGTCGCAAATGGGTCTTCCAAATGGGAACAATGACCCCAAGCATTACTTTCAAAGTTTGTGGCAAAAAAGGGTACTTTAAGGACAACAAAAGTCATGGTATTGAGTGGCATCACAAGCCCCAGACCTCAATACTATAGTAACATTTGTGGGCAGAACTTGAAAAAAAGCGTGTGCGAGCCAACGGATGCCTACAAACCTGGACTCAGGCTCACACCACGCTCTAGTCAGGGAAATGGAGCCAAAATTCCCCCAACTTAATTGTGGAAGCTTGGGAAGGCTTACCCGAAACAGTCTTGACCCCAAACGTTAAACAATTTATCACAATGGCAATCGCTAACAAATACTTATTGAGTGTAATGTAAACTCTCTGACCCACTCGGATGTGATGAAAGAAATAAAGCTGAATATAAATAATTTCTCTCTACTTTTATTCTGAACATTTCACTATTCTTAAAATAAAGTGGTGATCCTAACTGACCTCAAGACAGGAATTTTACTTAGAATTAAATGTCAGGAATTGTGAAAAAACTGAGGTTTAAATGTTATTTGGCAAGCGTTATGTAAACTTCTGACTTCAACTGTCATTATCCTTACCAACGGGACATTAAAAACTCTAAGTAAATATCTTATGGTTTCACCGAGTCGTGGTTAACGACGACATGAATAACATACAGCTGGTGGGTTATACACTGTGTCGGCAGGATAGAACAGGAGTCTCTGGTAAGACAAGAGGTGGCAGTCTAGGTATATTTGTAAACAACAGCTGGTGCACAGATATCTAAGGAAGTRTCAAAGTTTTGCTCACCTGAGGTAGAGTATCTCATGATAAGCTGTACACCACACTATCTGTATTTTTCGTAGCTGTCTACATACCACCACAGACCGATGCTGGCACTAGGACCGCACTCAATYAGCTGTATACAGCCATAAGCAAACAGGAAAACTCTCATCCAGAGGCAGCGCTCCCAGTAGCCCGGGGARTTTAATGCCGGGAAACTCAAAACCGTTTTACCTCATTTCTACCAGCATGTTAAATGTGCAACCAGAGGGGGGGAAAAATCTCTAGACCACCTTTACTCCACACACAGAGACGCATACAAAGCTCTCCCTCGCCCTCCATTTGGAAAATCTGACCATAATTCTATCCTCCTGATTCCTGCTTACAAGCAAAACATTTAGCAGGAAGCACCAGTGACTCGGTCAATAAAAAAAAGTGGTCAGATGAAGCAGATGCTAAGCTACAGGACAATTTTGCTAGCACAGGCTGGAATATGTTCCGGGATTCTTCCGATGGCATTGAGGA
>NC_036863.1:48981369-49042812 GCF_002910315.2 Salvelinus sp. IW2-2015 | reverse complement strand
TTCACTTTCAGAGGACAATAACCTAAAACACAAGGCCAAATCTACACTGAAGTTGCTTACTAAGAAGATAGTAAATGTTCCTGAGTGGCTGAGTTAAAGTTTTGATTTAAATCTACTTGAAAATCTATGGCAAGACATGGAAATGGTGTATAGCAATGGTAAACAACCATTTGACTGCTTGAAGAATTCTGAAAGAATAATGGGCAAATGTTGTACAGTCCAGTTGTGGAAAGCTCTTGAGATCTACCCAGAAATATTGTACTTGCAGCCAAAGGTGATTCTACAAAGATATGACTCAAGGGTGTGAATAGTTATTTAAATTAGATATTTCTAAAAACATTTTTTCACTTTGTCATTATCGGGTATTGTGTTCAGATAGGTGAGAAGAAACATCTATTTAATCAACAAATTTTATATAGCCCTTCGTACATCAGCTGATATCAAAAGTGCTGTACAGAAACCCAGCGTAAAATCCAAACAGCAAGCAATGCCGGTGTAGAAGCATGGTGGCTAGCAAAAACTCCCATGACGTCCAGAACCTAGGAAGAAACCTGAGAGGAACCAGGTATGAGGGGTGGCCAGTCCTCTTCTGCTGCTGTGCCGGGTGGAGATTATACAGACCGTGGCCAAGATGTTCAAATGTTCATAAATGACAGCATGGTCAAATAATAATAATCACAGTAGTTGTCAAGGGTGCAGCACCTCAGAGTAAATGTCAGTTGGCTTTTCATAGCCGATCATTAACAGTGTCTCTACCGCTCTCTGCTGTCTCTAGAGAGTTGAAAACAGCAGGTCTGGGACAGGTAGCACGTCCGGTGCTATCCATTTTTTAAAATCCATTTTGAATTCTGGCTGTAATGCAACAATGTAGAATACGTACTTTCTGAAGGCAATGTATGGTGAGATCCAGAGGAAGCTTTTATTTATTCATGGAAACCCATTGAGACCAGGGTCTCGTTTAAAAGGGTGCCATGATCACAGCAACACATATGAAACAAAACAGCAATCAATATACACCAAATTACCTGAATTCATCTCCCAGTGTCTTGTGGAAAGCAGACTGAACCAGGTTAACCAGATTTTGAACCAGATTTTTGCCTATGCTTAGCTCCATTCCTTTTCTTCAGTCTTGAACGATTACAAGCATACCCATAACATGATGCAGCCACCACTATYCTTGAAAATATGGAGAATGGTAGTCAGTAAATGTGTTGTATTGGATTTGCCCCAGACATAACACTTTGTATTCAGGGCAAAAAGTTAATTGCATTGTCACATTTTTTTTGCAATATTACTTTAGTGCCTTGTTGCAAACAGCATGCACGTTTTTGAATATGTTTAATCTGTAGAGGCTTCCTTCTTTTCACTCTGTCAATTAGGTTAGTATTGTGGAGTAACTACAATGTTGTATATTTGTGGTGACTGGGTGTATTGATACACCTTCCAAAATGTAATTAATAACTTCACCATGCTCAAAAAGGGATATTCAATGTCTGTTTTGTATTTTATCTACCAAAAAGGTACCCTTCTTTGCGAGGCATTAAAAAACATCCCTGGTCTTTGTGGTTGAATCGGTGTTTGAAATTCACTGCTTGACTGAGGGACCTTACAGATCCTTTTATGTGTGGGGTACAGAGATCAGGTAGTCATTCAAAAATCAATGTTAAACACTATAATTGCACATACAATGAGTCTATGAAACGTATTATGTGACTTGTTAACCAAAGTTTTACCCCTGAACTTATTTAGGCTTGCCATAACAAAGGGGTTGAATACTTATCGACTCAAGACATTTCAGCTTTTCATTTTTTTATTAATTTGTGAAAATGTCAAAAAACACAAGACCACTACATTATGGGGTATTGTGTGTAGGTCAGTGACAAAACATATATATATTTAATCCATTTTAAATTCAGGCTGTAACACAACAAAATGTGGAAAAAGTCAAGGGGAATACTTTCTGAAGGCACTGTAGATATTGAACTCAACCTGCAGGTTTGTTTGTTGCGATTGAGTGGGGGGAAACAGCTGCAGCAAGGTTCTGACAGATGGCTGTGTCTTGGTGGTGACAAGGACACACCCCCARATCATGCCACACCCCCCAAGCCATCTAACATTTGGCTTCTGTCATGGCCGGCAACTTTTCTTGAGGAGCAAGACAAAAAACTAGGACAAATCAGCGGGTGTGGTTTCCCTTTAAAAAGGGTACAGGGAGTCCCTGAAAGCTCTACCCAAGCCTGGGTGCCCCTTACATAGCTCCCCTTCATCCCCCTGAAACTTGGTGCTGGAGCTAGGATAGGGTCTGAAACTGAGAATGAAGCTGGGTACTGAGATAGGCTCTGGCTTGAGTAAGGGGTTAAGACTGGGTTACTGTCCACCTCTCTCCCAGGATGAGGAGGAGCAGGAGCAGAACAACAAAGGAGTGGTGTTCACTGACAGGCTGGGATCAAAGGTGAACTGCTGTGGGTTATGCAACATGTTGTCACACTGACTTGTTATTGTGATTTTGTCTATCAGGAAGAAGGAGAGAATAGGGATGGAGAGATAAAGGAAAGTGGGGAGAGAAAAGTTGTGGTTTAAAAGGGGAACTTAATAGAAGTGTATAGTACTTTATCAGAGGGCGCCATAAACACCAAAAAGTGTGTTCTTCCTCTGTACCCTCAAAAAGGCATTTATTGACTGTGTCACACAGATACCAAAAGAAAGACACAAACACTACTATTTAATTATTTTAAGGCTTTAGCAGGCTTGGTCAAAAAATGAAGGAGTATATGTGTGTGTACACACACACACACACCTGGGAGTGTCTCCCTCCCTGGTTGGCAATGCAGCTCACAGCAGGAGAGGAGAAGGGAGGAGAGGCTGGGTCTTATCTTACCACACCCTGCTGACGCAAGGCTGGCCACCGCTTCCGACACGCCCTAAAGAGGCACTGCACACTGTGCACAATACTCTCTTGTCCACACAGACAGAAACACACACATTGCCCACCCCACATAAACACTAACTGGGATTGSGATCCATTTGAAGAGGACATTCAATTCAAGAATTGGAGTTTGAATTCCAATCTACCTGCCTGCCTCCCAAACTCTTCCTAACTGACTCACCCGCACACTTAAAGAGAGAGAGAGAGAGTGTGAAAAAGAAAGAGAGGAGAGACCGAGAGAGGCAGAGTGAGAGAAAGAAATGGCAAACAGCTTCTCAGAACTATAAAATAGCTTGTTCCCTGGTAGCAATGTTTATTTAGGGGGGGGGGGGGGTTCTCTCTCAACAACCAGAAGACAGTCACACAGCTGTATCTGAAATGGCATCCTATTCCCTATGTAGTGCCCATAGAGTCCTGGTTGAAAGTAGTGAACTATATAGGGAATAGAGTACCCTTTGGGATGCACATGATGGCTGATTGACACCATATTAGACACAGGAAGGAAAGGAGTTTGGCCTAATGACTGCTACTTCTCCAAAAGACAGCTCATCTGTACTGCACACTGGAAGAAGCAGGCCAGGTAACTATTGCAACATGTATCTATTCTATTATTATAGGATTTATCAATGCTTGAAAACATATTTATTAGGCCCTTCTTTTTGATCTACAGTGATATACAGCGCATTCAGAAAGTATTCAGACCCATTCACTTTTTACACATTTTGTTACGTTACAGCCTTGATCCTTAATCTTCTTTTTTAAATTCTCATCAATCTACACACAATACATCATAGTGAAAATGCAAAAACAGGTTTGTAGACATTTTTACAAATGTACATAAAAAAAAAAAATGGAAATACCACATTTACATTTCCTTGCAAAAGTATTCATCCCCATTGTCATTTTTCCTATTTTGTTGCATTACAACCTGTAATTTAAATAGATTTTTATTTGGATTTCATGTAATGGACATACACAAGTCAAAATTGGTGAAGTGAAAAAAGAAAAGGGGCATATGTATTCACCCCCTTTGCTATGAAGCCCCTAAATAAGATGGTGCAATCAATTACCTTCAGGAGTCACATAATAAGTTAAATAAAGTCCACATGTGTGCAATCTAAGTGTCACATGATCTCAGTATATATACACACACCTGTTCTGACAGGCCCCAGAGTCTGCAACACCACTAAGCAACGGGCACCACCAAGCAAGTGGCACCATGAAGACCAAGGAGCTCTCCTAAACAGGTCAGGGATAAAGTTGTGGAGAAGTACAGATCAGGGTTGGGTTATAAAAAAATATCCGAAACTTTTAACATCCCACGGAGCACCATTAAATCCATTATTAAAAAAATGGAAAGAATATGGCACCACAACAAACCTGCCAAGAGAGGGCCGCACACCAAAACTCATAGACAAAGGCAAGGAGGGAATTAATAAGAGGCAACAAAGAGACCAAAGATAAAACTGAAGGAGCTGCAAAGCTCCACAGCGGAGATTGGCGTATCTGTCCATGGGACCACTTTAAGCCGTACACTCCACAGAGCTGGGCTTTAAGGAAGAGTGGTCAGAAAAAAGCCATTGCTTAAAGAAAATAATAAGCAAACACGTTTTGTGTTCGCCAAAAGGCATGTGGGAAACTCCCCAAACATATGGAAGAAGGTACTCTGCTCAGATGAGACTAAAATGTAGCTTTTTGGCCATTAAGGAAAAKGTTATGTCTGGCACAAACCCAACACCTCTCATCACCCRGAGAACACCCTCCCCACAGTGAAGCATGGTGGTGGCAGCATCATGCTGTGMGGATGTTTTTCCATCGGCAGGGACTGGGAAACTGGTTAGAATTGAAGAAATGAAGGATGGCGCTAAATACAGGGAAATTCTTGAGGGAAACCTGTTTGTGTCTTCCAGAGATTTGAGACTGGGACGGAGATTCACCTCCAGCAGGACAATGGCCCTAAGCATACTGCTAAAAAAACATTTGAGTGGTTTAAGGGGAAATATTTAAATGGCTTGGAACGGCCTAGTCAAAGCCCAGACCTCAATCCAATTGAGAATCTGTGGTATGACTTAAAGATTGCTGTACACCAGCGGAACCCATCCAACTTGAAGGAGCTCGAGCAGTTTTGCCTTGAAGAATGGGCAAAATCCCAGTGGCTAGATGTGCCAAGTTTATAGAGACATACGCCAAGAGACTTGCGGCTGTAATTGCTGCAAAAGGTGGCTCTACAAAGTATTGACTTTGGGGGGGTGAATAGTTATGCATGCTCAAGTTCTGTTTTTTTTGTCTTATTTCTTTTTTGTTTCACACAAAAAATATTTTGCATCTTCAAAGTGGTAGGCATGTTGTGTAAATCCAATGATACAACCCCCCCCCCCCAAAATCAATTTTAATTCCAGGTTCTAAGGCAACAAAATAGGAAAAATGCCAAGGGGGGCGAATAATTTCGCAAGCCACCGTACATAAGTATTCAGACCCTTTACTCCTTTGGCAGCAATTACAACCTTGAGTCTTCCTGGGTATGACGCTACAAGCTTGGCACACCTGTATATGGGGAGTTTCTCCCATTCTTCTCCTCTCAAGCTCTGTCAGGTTGAATGGGGAGCGTCACTGCACATGTATTTTCAGGTCTCTCCAGAGATGTTCAATCGGGTTAAAGTCCGGGCTCTGGCTGGGCCACTRAGGGACATTGAGACTTGTCCCGAAGCCACTCCTGTGTTGTCTTGGCTGTGTGCTTAGTGTCGTTGTCCTTTTGGAAGGTGGACCTTCGCTCCAATCTGAGGTCCTGAGTGCTCTGTGGCAGGTTTCATTTCTTTTCTAAAACATATTATAATGAATAAGCTGACAATACACAGCTAACTCCTGCTAGCTAACTAACAACAACATGCTTCGTGATCAAGTAACGTTAGCATATAAAAAAAATGAACYTTAATCATATTATAATATAAGCTACACAGCTAGGTAACGTTAGCTAGATGGCTAAACAAAACCAGTTTGAGTCCTCACATAAACGTACTGGCTGTAGCTGAATGCTGACGTTTAGCTGAACCATAGCTAGATAGGAGCGCTTAGGCTTACACTAGCTACCATATTAAAATTAGCTTGGAACTAACCAGGCTTCATTTTATCAATATCATGGAAGTCGTTATATATGAGGTAAAAGCAAATTACAACTGAAAACTTTGATCATTCCCAGGGGAGATGCTTCTTGCCTTGGACCTCCCTTAGTGCAGTCAAGCAACAACAAAAAAATCAACACTTGAGACTAAAAGTTATGGCGACAATTTCAGAATGTAATGGCTGTTGTTACTATAATTTCTGGTACAAAAATCAATAAAACAAGTCTAAAACCATAAGGAAAATGTCTGTACATTTCAGCTGTTTCAAAAGCATTGCTGTTGCAATTGTTACTGTAAAAGTGTTGGCTCAACGAGACAATTCTCTTTACACTGCCCTGCTTAGAGGGCGGCAACTGTCGGGCAAGTGTTATACGCTATCTCCGGAGGTAGCTGTCGAGACGTGACAAGTTCACAAGTTTGTATTGCAGTATACGTAGCCAAGGTTTTTTTTGCGAAAAGTCTAGTAAGTGTGAAGACCCTCTTAGAAGGAGAACAACATGTTCACTATACAGTCACAGACACACGTGTCAAATGTTCCTAACACCTCAGCTCTGAGGAATTCCACAGTAACAGATTTTTCACTTAAAATGTATGCCAAACAAAAACTATTTATTTCAAAGTTTAACAAACCAGACAACTCTTCGCACAATGACAACTTTTAACAATTTACACTGAACATTTTTACAAAAACACATTTACTGGAAAAACTGTGCACGTTTTCTAAAATCTCTTCAATATCTGATCCGAATTAAGATTCAACGATATATGCAGACAGAATGGGGTGTCAGCTATGGCATGACACATTGACTTTGAAAAAAAATCTCTTTTGGTTATTGAACTASAGTAAATGAAGTYGATTTACACCAGGTAACGGAATTGCGGTAACGGAATTTCATCATGTGTCCCTGATCTGTACTACACAAAAAACTGTGCTGTCCAAACTTGATTCTAGATTCTCTATTGTACTCTACTGTACTGGACTCTACTGTTATGTACTGTACAATTTGATAACAGAATTTGAATCACTTAATAATTCATAAACAAAATGGATATCGATAAAACACTAACTAATTGATAGGTGTATCTTTACTTAAATTCAGTTTACAGTTAATGCTGTGCACTTTCATTATCCTCCCTCATGAGGAATATCTTCAAGATATGTGGGTTTTTGGTAACATAATATRAAGGCATAAAGCAATGTTTCTTAAACATACAAAAGGCAGAGTCATTTCTCCAAAACGAAGTAAAAGTGTTGGTATTGGTTGGCAGGGTCTTAACTTCAGCAGTATTGTGTTTTAAAGCATGTCTAATTCCTGTTAAGACTTTTTCTGGTAGATGTTTCATAAGACCCCTTTTCRATTTGTTTGACAAGYTATCAAAGCCTGTACTMATTCAACATTTTTGGGACGGAAAATAATTGAAAAAAATGACACATGCCTTKATTTCTCAAAAATATAGATGCTCATCTTTCATTTGACACCCAATTTGACATTCTCCTATGAACTTTACATGTTGGTGCTCTCTCACTCTCTCTCTCCCTCCATTGCCAAAGCAAGTTAAATAGATAAACAAAAGTGAAATAAACAATACAAATTCACAGTAAAAATMACTCATAAAAGTTCCAAAAGAATAAAGATGTTTCAAATGTCATGCGTTGTAACGATGTGTAAATAGTTAAGAGTACAAAAGGGAAAATAAACAAACATAAATATAGGTTGTATTTACAATGGTGTTTGTGCTTCACTGGTCGCCCTTTTCTTGTGGCAACAGGTCACAAATCTTGCTGCTGTGATTGCACACGGTGTTATTCCACCCAATAGACATGGGAGTTTATTGTGGGCCTGTGTAATGTGAGGGAAATGTGTCTCTCTAATATGGTCATACATTTGGCAGGAGGTTAGGACGTGCAGCTCAGTTTCCACTCCATTTTGTGGGCAGTGTGCACATAGCCGGTCTTCTCTTGAGAGTCAGGTCTGCCAACGGCGGCCTTTCTCAATAGCAAGGCTAAACTCACTGAGTCTGTACATAGTCAAAGATTTCCTTAAATTTTGAGTCAGTCATGTTGGTCAGGTATTCTGCCACTGTGTACTCTCTGTTTAGGGCCAAATAGCATTCTAGTTTGCGCAGATTRTTTTTWGTAAATTCCCTCTCTCATACACATTGACACACCCTTCCCACCCCACCTCCTCCTCCTCTCGCTTTTCAGTTTGGCAGAGCTGCAGGGGTTGCTATGGGGACAGAATTATTTTGCTGGTTAATGATTGTGGTGCGATGGTAGGGGGTCACTCCGTCACATCAGCCCTAATCTGGAAAGACATGGACAATATCCCCCCCCCACACACACACACCTACCAGAGGCACTCAGATARAAGAGCTGTTCTCCCCTTCTCGTCTCTCCAAAACAGCCTTCATCCCCACCCTCTCCAACAGAAAAAAAAAAACGCAGTTCCTTTTCTCCAAGCTAAACCACACAGCCAGCTAGCCAGGCAGCCCCCTCCTATCCTACTAAACCCACCCCAGACTGACTCCCTCCCTCGCAGTTCCCAGCTCCCCGCCTGCAGTCTGCCTTCATCCTCTCACCCAGCCGATTGCTCCTCCTTTCCCCAAGACACACACACAAAGACCCATAACACACACACACACACACACACGTTCCTCAGAATCCTCCAACTAGCGGCTCCCACTAAGTAAACCTTCCCCCGGCTGATAACATCTGCAGTGTGAGTGTGTCTCAGCTGCCACCCTTCTCTTTGAAGCAGCCCTAGTTCTAAGACGTAGGAAACATTCTGTTTCAATACACTTGAATCGTGGAACAGTGGTTCTATGTGCCAGACAGGCCCAGATGGAGCCAAACTGGGCTCTAATCTTACTGGAGTCACAAYAAGCGCTAGAGGAATAGGAGAGTTTCAGGAGAGCACTCAGGGCAAAGGAGGAGAGAGAGCGAGAGCCATATGACATTTCAAAAGTTTATATTCCTTTCTATTCCAAATGTTTCTATGAAATTTTGTGAGTTTAATGTTTACGGTTCWTWTTTTRRRTMTTTWTTTCAATTTTGTTTATTATCCACTTCACTTGCGTTGGAAACGTAACATGTGTTTCCCATGCCAATAAAGCCCTTTGAATTGAAATTTAGAGAATGAGTGAATTAGAGAGAAAATTTGTGAACAAGAGGGAGACCCTCATTAAGCCACAATGAGATGTGTTCTTGCTATAACCTCACCTTACCACCTTCAAACAGGCTTCCTGTAAAATGACATACACCGTGTATTCTAGCTACACATCCATTGTCCTTATCTATGCAATCGATAACCAAAATATTATGCGAATGCTTCTGCTTTTGGTTCTGAGGTAACATCGACAGTGCATTTGGAAAGTGTTCACACCCCTTCATGTGAAATGTCAGAATAATAGTGAGAGAATTATTTATTTCAGCTTTTATTTCTTTCATCACATTCCCAGTGGGTCAGAAGTTTACATACACTCAATTAGTATTTGGTAGCATTGCCTTGTTTAAATTGTTTAACTTGGGTCAAACCTTTCAAGTATAGCCTTCCACAAGCTTCCCACAAGAAGTTGGGTGAATTTTGGCCCATTCCTCCTGACAGAGCTGGTGTAACTGAGTCAGGTTTGTAGGCCTCCTTGCTCGCACACGCTTTTTCAGTTCTGCCACAAATTTTCTATAGGGTTGAGGTCAGGGCTTTGTGATGGCCACTCCAATACCTTGACTTTGTTGTCCTTAAGCCATTTCCCACAACATTGAGGTATGCTTGGGGTCATTGTCCATTTGGAAGACCGATTTGCGACCAAGCTTTAACTTCCTGACTGATGTCTTGAGATGTTGCTTCAAAATATCCACATAATTTTCCACCCTCACGATGCCATCTATTTTGTGAAGTGCACCAGTCCCTCCTGCAGCAAAGCACCCCACAACATGATGCTGCCACCCCATGCTTCACGGTTGGGATGGTGTTCTTCGACTTGCAAGCCTCCCCCTTTTTCCTCCAAACATAACGATGGCCAAACAGTTCTATTTTTATTTCATCAGACCAGAGGACATTTCTCCAAAAAGTACGATCTTTGTCCCCATGTGCAGTTGCAAACCATAGTCTGGGTTTTTATGGCGGTTTTGGAGCAGTGGCTTTTTCCTTGCTGAGTGGCCTTTCAGGTTATGTTCAATATAGGACTCGTTTTACTGTGGATATAGATACTTTTGTATCTGTTTCCTCCAGCATCTTCACAAGGTCCTTTGCTGTTGTACTGGGATTGATTTGCACTTTTCGCCACCAAAGTACAGTTCATCCTAGGAGACAGAACGCGTCTCCTTCTGAGCGGTATGACGGCTGCGTGGTCCGTGGTGTTTATACTTGCATACTATTGTTTGTACAGATGAACGTGGTACCTTCTGGCATTTGGAAATTGCTCCGAAGGATGAACCAGACTTGTGGGGTCTACAACTTTCTTTTCTGAGGTCTTGGCTGATTTCTTTGATTTCCCATGATGTCAGCAGCCATGATGTCAAGCAGAGGCACGCGTTTGAAGGTAGGCCTTGAAATACATCCACAAGTACACCTCCAATTGACTCAAATTATGTCAATTAGCCTATCAGAAAGCTTCTAAAGCCATGACATAATTTTCATGGAATTTTCCAAGCTGTTTAAGGCACAGTCAACTTAGTGTATGTAAACTTCTGACCCACTGGAATTGTGATACAGTGAAATAATCTGTCTGTAAACAATAGTTGGAAAAAGACTTGTGTCATGCACAAAGTAGATGTCCTAACTGACTTGCCAAAACTATAGTTTGTTAACAAGAAATTTGTGGAGTGGTTGAAAAACAAGTTTTAATGACTACAACCTAAGTGTATGTAAACTCAGACTCTTTGCTATAAGAATCTAAATTGAGCTCAGGTGCATCCTGTTTCCATTGATCATCCTTGAGACGGTTCTACAACTTGATTCGAGTCCACCTGTTGTAAATTCAATTGATTTGACATGATTTGGAAAGGCGCACACCTGTCTATATAAGGTCCCACAGTTGACAGTGCCTGTCAGAGCAAAAACCAAGCCATGAGGTCGAAGGAATTGTCCGTAGGCACAGATCTGGGGAAGCATTGAAYGTCCCCAAGAACACAGTGGCCTCCATCATTCTTAAATGGAAGAAGTGTGGAACCACCAAGACTCTTCCTTGAGCTGGCCGCCCGGCCAAACTGAGAAATCGGGAGAGAAGGGCCTTGGTCAGGGAGGTGACCAAGAACTTGATGGTCACTCTGACAGAGCTCCTTTGTGGAGAAGGACAACCATTTCTGCAGCACTCCTCCAATCTGGCATTTATGGTATAGTGGTCAGATGGAAGCCACTAAAAGGCACATGACAGCCCGCTTGGAGTTTGCCAAAAGGCAGCTAAAGGACTCTCAGACCATGAAAAACAAGATTTTCAGGTCTGATGAAACCAAGACTGAACTCTTTGGCCTGAATGCCAAGTGTCACTTCTGGAGGAAACGTGGCACCATRTCTATGGTGAAGCATGGTGGTGGCAGCATCATGCTGTGGGGATGCTTTTCAGCAGCAGGGACTGGGAGACTAGTCAGGATCGAAGGAAAGATGAACTGAGCAAAGTACAGAGAGATCCTTGATGAAAACTTGCTCCAGAGCGCTCAGGATCTTAGACTGGGGCGAAAGTTCACCTTCCAACAGGACAACGCCCCTAAGCACACAGCCAAGACAACGCAGTCTTTGAATGTCTTTGATTTGCCCAGCCAGAACCCGGACTTGAACCCGATCTAACATCTCTGAAGAGACCTGAAAATAGCTGTGCAGCGACGCTCGCCATCCAACCTGACAGAGCTTGAGAGGATCTGCAGAAAAGAATGGGAGAAACTCCCCAAATACAGGTGTGCCAAGCTTGTAGCGTCATACCCAAGCAGACTCGAGGCTGTAATCGCTTCCAAAGGTGCTTCAACAAAGTACTGAGTAAAGGGTCTGAATACTTATGTAAATATGATATGAACCTGTCTTTGGGGTATTGTGTGTAGATTGATGAGGGGGYYAAAAAACTATAATACATTTTAGAATAAGGCTGTAACATAACAAAATGTGGACAAAGTCAAGGGGTCTGAACAGTTTCCGAATGCACTGTAGATGATGAGTAGGATGAGGTGAGGGAGGATGGATGAGGGATGCATGCACTCCAAATGGCACCCTACTAGGGTGTGCTTTGGTGTGTACAAGCACCTTTTCCCCCACTCCTAACAAATGCATTCTGTCATTACTAAATGTGGAARGTGATAGGTATTTTAACATGGCTCTTTTTTTTTTTTACACACAAATAAACATTTGATTAATTAAATATCAAATCAGTCATCTTCCTCAAATGAAGGGGATAACTCCTGAGTGGAGTTAGCCTGCCCTGGAGCAGGTTAGTTCTGACTGCAGGATAGTGGAGTTATCCCTGAGTTAGCCTGCCCTGGAGCAGGTTAGTTCTGAATGCAGGATAGTGGAATTATCCCTGAGTTAGCCTGCCCTGGAGCAGGTTAATTCTGAATGCAGGATAGTAGAGTTAGTCTGCCCTGGAGCAGGTTAGTTCTGAATGCAGGATAGTGGAGTTAGCCTGCCCTGGAGCAGGTTAGTTCTCAATGCAGGATAGTGGAGTTAGCCTACCCGGAGCACGTTAGTTCTGAAGGATTGGCGAGCCACTTTTGTAGTACCGGTCATAGTATAGTATAGGGAGCAGGTCAAAAGTAGTGCATTAAAGGTAATAGGGGGAAATTTGGGACGCATACCCTGGTCGTAGAGCCCTTTAGTGTTTTATCACTGAGTGTTAGTCCACCATAAAAAGACAGGTGTAGCTCACTCTCTCTATCCTTATCAGACATGAGAATCCACCAACCCCACTCTTCACACACACATCAGTCTGTGTGTGTGCATGCTAGCGTGTGTACCCCTGACAGAAATGACACCATTACATTCCCTGTTCCCTCTCTCTTTCCCGCCCTTCCTCTGTCCCCCTCTCTTTTCCGTCCTTTATTCTGCGGCTCCCGCCACCTCACACTGCARAGAGTCCAGAATGAACCTTCTCTGAGAGGAGCTGCTTCAGCTGAAACCAGCGTCAGTCAGCAGGTTGACACGCATATGAACTGAGTCCTGSCACTCCTGGAAGAAAAGGTAGAAGTGAGAGAATACCCGTGTCTCGTCTTCACGCCTTCACAGAGAGACAGAGGATGCATTCCAAATGGTAACCTATTCCCCATGTGACAAATACAATTTGATTTGTGGTGCACTACTTTCGACCAGGGCCCAGGTCAAAAGTTGTGCACCATAGAGGGAAAAGGGTGCCATTTGGGATGTAGCTAAATGAGACAGAGTACTGGAGTATGCATTCCTAGCATGGTGGCTGCAAGGTTAGGGTATAGCAGCTAGCTGATCCTTGTTATAGCAGGCGAGAGTGTTGGGGAGTTATTCTCCAGCCAGAACTCCTCTCCATGTTGGGCAGGGGGAGGCTGGTTGAGGGAGGGGCAGAAATAAGAGCGAGAAGGGTAGTGTGCCTGTTGTCTCTGACAGCACCTCTGCTTGACTGCTTCTCCTCACAGTCAGCCTCGTCCCTATAACCCTGCCCCCATCAGTGTTTTTCCTAGGTGCCTAAACAGCCGATAAGAGTCATTGTCGGCCGGCTACTTTCCCCAATTCAGGCATGGGTCCTCAGATCCTCAAAAGGTTCTACAGCTGCAACATCGAGAGCATCCAGACCGGTTGCATCACTGCCTGGTACGGCAATTGCTCGGCCTCTGACCGCAAGGCACTAGAGGGTAGTGCGTATGGCCCAGTACATCACTGGGGCCAAGCTTCCTGCCATCCAGGACCTTTATAGCAGGCGGTGTCAGAGGAAGGCCCTAAAAAATTGTCAAAGACCCCAGCCACCCCAGTCATAGACTGTTCTCTCTACTACCGCATGGCAAGCGGTACCGGAGTTCCAAGTCTAGAACAAAAAGGCTTCTCAACAGTTTTTACCCCCAAGCCATAAGGCTCCTGAACAGGTAATCAAATGGCTACCCGGACTATTTGCATTGTGTGCCCCCCCAACCCCTCTTTTTACGCTGCTGCTACTCTCTGTTTATCATATATGCATAGTCACTTTAACTAMACARTCATGTACATACTACCRCAAATAAACTTTTGATTTGACCATGTAAGTGGTGACGATGAGTTTATTTGGCTTAATTGTTTTGTGGCACACTCATACATTTTATTTTATGCGTTTCAACTTTCATATTGCCTGCCACAGAGTCGGGCGGCATAGGCTATTCACTGTGCCTTGACTGGACGACCGAACAGCAAGTGTTGAATAGTTTATAAAAGCTGTTGAACTGACTGGATAAAGTCAATCTCCTACATCCCTTTYCCATTCAYAAATCATACAACGTAGTTATACAGTACGRCCATGGTTTCGCACGGGGACAAGTAAACCAAGATCTCGTCGTTTGCATTTTCTTATGCCGAGACTTGCCAGTGAKCGCTAAAGTGACTCAATCAGTGATGAGTTGTTCGGGAACGAACGGCTCCTTTTTGAACGMATCAGGAACCGAATTGCATTGGTGAAAGAGCTGTTCATTTGGCTACCTAATTTGCATACTGGCAGGCTACTCCTGCTTTTTGGTGATTATCTGCAGATAAATGAGGAAAACATTTGATGAAGATGTTGAATCCTCACTGCAGGAACAATAGAGAGCCTCATTCTAGTCCAAAATGTGGGGGGGGGTGGCTCCCGATTAAGAAATCATAGGCCCAGTTTTTACCTTTGTTTTTTTTTTATTCTGACTCACCTTTTGATGAGGATGTAAGCTACTCATGGTGACGGCAGATGCGCTACTTTGAAAAACAGTGCTGCTGTTTGCGAAACATTTTGAAAACATTGTTTCAATTGATTTCCAAACTGTACGTTTTTCCCACAATTGTATTTTGAAACTTGCAAAATGACACTTGCAACCAACCATAGAAATATAACCTATAGATGGCACTTCACATTCAAGACAGGACTGGCATCCATTGCTAGTGTACCCATGAGTTCAACAATCAAATTGACAGGGTAAGAGGTTCCAATACCCTTCTACGGACTATATATTAATGGCCACAATGCAAAAAGCTGTATATTTGATCCGCATGCTGCCCAAACTGCAGCCTTCCTGACTGTAGGCATACCGGTAACTGCCAAAATAAATAAACACATACAGTGTTTATGCACAGTGTGCATAAATTGATCACCACATTTAATCTGATCTTCATCTAAGTCACAACAATAGACAAACATAGTGTGCTTCAACTAATAACTATTTTTCTAGTCTATATTTTTCTTATTTTTCTATTTTTCTTGTCTATATTGAATACATCATTTAAACATTGAAGGTGTAGGTTGGAAAAAGTATGTGAACCCCTAGGCTAATGACCTAATGACCTGAATTCTCCAAAAGCTAACTGGAGTCCAATCAATGAGACGAGACTGTTGGTTAGAGCTGCCTTGCCCCCCCAAAAATATTATAGCTTTTTTTTTTTACTTAAATTTGAGTTTGCTATTCGCAAGAAGGATTGCCTGATGTGAACCTCGAAAAGAGATCTCAGAAGACCTAAGATTAAGAATTGCTGACTTGCATAAAGCTGGAAAGGGTTKAAAAAAGTATCTCTAAAAGCCTTGATGTTCATCAGCCCACTGTAAGAAAATTGTCTATAAATGGAGAAAGTTCAGCACTGTTGCTACTCTCCCTAGGAGTGGCCGTCCTGCAAAGATGACTGCAAGAGCACAGCATAGAACGCTCAATGAGATTAAGAAGAATCCTAGAGTGTCAGCTAAAGACTTACAGAAATCTCTGGAACATGCTAACATCTCTGTTGACGAGTCTGCGATACGTAAAACACTGAACAAGAATGGTGTTCATTGGAGGACACCACGGAAGAAACAACTGCGGTCCAAAAAAAATTCCAAAGGATTCACATACTTTTTCTTGCCACTGTATACAAAGTAAATGTTATGGTGCGTTGGGGTGGGGGATGGGTGCTAAACTGATATACCACATAGAATTGTTCCGAGAGCCAATCCGTAACCCGCCATATAAAAATAACTTTATTAGCATTATAATTAGGCTATTATTACTATTCCCCTTCCCTGCATTAATTAATTTGTCTGTATGTCTATTCGATATTTGGATAAAAGGAAACTATGCTACGAATTAAGAAAAATAATTTTATTTTCACAATGCGTTGAGTCACTCAAATTGCTTTGAGAAAAAGAGCCTTCTAATTAGCCTTCTTACCTAATAAAAGCCTATAGCCAAAATAACAAAACAATACATATACATTCAATATTGTTAAAATAATCAAATAGTTTAGAATTAATTAAAACTTGAATAAACCATTCCCAATATACCGTGCGCATTCGGAAGTATTCAGACCCCTTGACCTTTTCCACATMTTGTTACGTTACAGCTAGGGATGCACGATATATAGTCAACAAGTCGAGCAGTCATTTGAAAAGAGTAAGAACATTTCAGCGAGACAACTCAAAGGTGAAATCCATTAACGCCAAGATAATGGAATTAATTTCCCTTGACAATCAACCGTTCTCTGTCATGGGAGACGTTGGCTTTCGGCAACTGGTCGAGCACCGGTACACGTTACCAAGTGCGCTATTTTTCACATGTTGCCCTACCGGAGTTACACAGTAATAGCGTCACTGCTATTAGCTTCACGACTGACATTTGGAACAGCAATATCAGCCCCATGAGCATGCTGAGTCTGACAGCACAGTGGGTCGTCAAGAATTTCGTACTGAGGAAAGTCGTATTGCATGCTCCTGAATATGCTGGTTGTCATACCGCTGCTGCCATTTCAATGGCATTTGAAAACATGTTTGAAACATGAACACACTAGCAAGCTCAATTCGAACAACTGACTCGAGAAATAAGCTCATCAACTGCGCCTGCAGCAGACGTGAAACCCTCTGTCATGGCATTGAAACACCTGCTCAACAAAACTGGCGACACAGGCTGTGAACAATGCTCGATGCTATGTACAAGGACCGCTACTTCGATGCAGACAAGAAACAGGGTTTACGTGAAATGTTACATACACAGCTGGACAAGATGGAAACGGACACAGTGACAGTGCGCACCGAGGAAGAGGCCACTGACAGACAGAGCTGAAACTTCACTGCTTGACATGTATGATGAAATCCTGGTTGAGAATGAAACGATTGAACAACGAAACAGCACAGAAAGTAAGTGAAAGAAATAGGTTTTGATTGTTTTACTGGTAATGGGGACATACGTAAATGSCAACAAAATTTWGTCAGTGTGGTGTGTGTGTGTGTGTAACCTTTATAAACCTAGGCAAGTCAGTTATGAACAAATTCTTATTTACAATGATGGCCTAACCCGGCCAAACCCAGACGATGCTGGGCCAATTGCGCGCCGCCCTATGGGACTCCCATCACGGCCGGATGTAATACAGCCTGGATTTGAACCAGGGACTGTAGTGACACCTCTTGCACTGAGATGCAGTGTCTTAGACCGCTGCGTYCATGTGTGTGTTTTAACTATTTAACTGTACTAGAATGCTTAAAAGGCCACTAAAAGTTTAAATGTAGTTAGGCAAATGACAGCCGCTTGGAGTTTGCCAAAAGGCACCTAAAGACTCTCAGACCATGAGAAACAACAAATAATGTCCAATCAATTGCATTTACCACAAGTGGACTCCAATCAAGTTGTAGAATCATCATGGATGATCAATGGAAACAGGATGCATCTGAGCTCATAGCAAAGGGTCTGAATACTTATGTAAATAAGGTATTTCTGTTTTTGTTTTTTTTACTCAATTTGCTAAACTTTCGAAAAACCTGTTTTCACTTTGTCATTATCAGGTATTGTGTTTAGATTGATGAGGGGAAAAATGTATTTAATCAATTTCAGATTAAGGCTGTAACGTAAAACAAAATGTGGAAAATTACAGTTATGACGATTATTTTATGTTCATAAAGGTCTTCAGCCATAACTGTCCATTACACAGTTAGGCCTATACTGTAATTGTGCCTGCCCTAGTGACACGCTTGACACCCCCCTTACCATCGCCCCACCTCTCCTGTCCTCCAAAACTAATACCCTTATGACACTACCCCAACCCTACCACTGCTGTCCTTCCAAACTAATACCCTTATGACACCACCTCAACCCTACCACTCCTGTCCTTCCAAACGAATTCCCTTATGGCTGGGGGCAGTATTGAGTAGCTTGGATGAATAAGGTGCCCAGAGTAAACTGCCTGCTACTCAGTCCCAGAAGCTATGGTATGCATATTACTAGTATATTTGGATAGAAAACACTCTGAAGTTTRTAAAACTGTTTGAATGATGTCTGTGAGTATAACAGAACTCATATGGCAGGCAAAAACCTGAGAAAAAATCCAACCAGGAAGTGGGAAATCTGAGGTTTGTAGTTTTTCAACTCATCGCCTATCYAATATACAGTGGGATATTGGTCATATTGCACTTACTAAGGCTTCCACTAGATGTCAACAGTCTTTAGAACCTTGTTTGATGCTTCTACTGTGAAGGAGGGGGGAATGAGGGCTCTTTGAGTCAGGGGTCTGGCAGAGTGCCATGAGCTAAGCACGCTCGTTCACGTGAGAGTTAGCTTGCGTTCCATTGCATTTCTGAAGACAAAGGAATTCTTCGGTTGAAACATTATTGAAGATTTATGATAAAAACATCCTAAAGATTGATTCTATACATCGTTTGACATGTTTCTACGGACTGTAACGGAACTTTTGGACTTTGTCTGCTCGCGCCTCATGAATTTGGATTACTGGGCTAAACGTGCGAACAAAAAGGAAGTATTTGGACATAAATMACGTACTTTATCGAACAAATCAAACATTTATCGTGGAACTGGGATTCCTGGGAGTGCATTCTGATGAAGATCATCAAAGGTAAGTMAATATTTATAATGCTATTTCTGGCTTCTGTTGACTCCACAACATGGCGGATATCTGTATGGCTTGGTTTTGTGTCTGAGCGCTGTACTCAGATTATTGCATGGTTTGCTTTTTCTGTAAAGTTTTTTTGAAATCTGACACAGCGGTTGCATTAAGGAGAAGTAAATCTTTAATTCCATTTTCATCAACATTTATGATGACTATTTCTGTAAATTGATGTGGCTCTCTGCAAAATCACCGGATGTTTTGGAAGCAAAACATTACTGAACGTAATACGCCAATGTAAACTGAGATGTTTAGATATAAATATGCACTTTATCGAACATACATGTATTGTGTAACATGAAGTCCTATGATTGTCATCTGATGAAGATCATCAAAGGTTAGGGATTAATTTTATCTCTATTTCTGCRTTTTGTGACTCCTCTCTTTGGCTGGAAAAATGGCTGTGTTTTTCTGTGAGTAGGTGCAGACCTAACATAATCGTTTGGTGTGCTTTCGTCGTAAAGCCTTTTTGAAATCGGACACTGTGGTGGGATTAACAACAAGTTTATCTTTAAAATGGTGTAAAATACTTGTATGGTTGAGGAATTTTAATTATGAGATTTGTTGTTTTGAATTCGGCGCCCTGCACTTTCACTGGCTGTTGTCATATTGATCCCGTTAACGTGATCTTAGCCGATATCAGCCATAAGAGGTTAACCTATCCACCCCAACCCCACTCAACTGTCCTTCCCTTCCCCCCAAACTAATACCCCTGTGACTGTGACACCATCCACCCTGTCTCCCCACCCAGCTCATACCCCCGTGACTGGCTGCCCCACAAAGTCAGCTAATGCCCCCAGTCTGCCAAATCAGGGTCACCTCACCTCTCTTTACCCCCTGTTGTGACACTCTCACCAATGAATCCCCTCTCCCTCAAATATCATGCACCACATGCTACAACCCTGTAATAGTACAGGGCCACTTCTGTCTCAAACAAGCTGAACCCAGAAAGGGGCCAATGCTCCTAGCCTGGGTGCCAGTCTGTTTCTGCCTTAGTCAACTTGTCAACGTTTTATTTAGAAATGTGACAATTTGGCATGCTTGAATGCAAAACGGTCAGGTTCAGGCCTAGGTTTGTATTTGTATTTATTATGGAGCACCATTAGCTGCTTCCAAAGCAGCAGCTATTCTTCCTGGGGTCCAGCAAAATTAAGGCAGTTTATACAATTATAAAAACATTACAATACATTCACAGATTTCACAACACACTGTGTGTCCTCAAGCCCCTACTCCACCACTACCGCATATCTACAGTACTACACCGTGTGTATGTATAGTGCGTATGTTATTATGTATGTTATCGTATGTGTGTATGCATGTGTCTGTGCCAATGTTTGTGTTGCATCACAGTCCCCACTATTCCATAAGGTGTTTTTTTAATCAAATMTTAATGCTTGCTTCAGTTACTTGATGTGGAATAGAGTTCCATGTAGCCATGGCTCTATGTAGCACTGTGTGCCTCCCATAGTCTGTTCTGGACTTGGGAACTGTGAAGAGACCTCGAGGCATGTCTTGTGGGGTATGCATGGGTGTCCGAGCTGTGTGCCAGTAGTTTAGACAGACAACTCGGTGCATTCAACATGTCAATACCTCTCATAAATAAAAATAGTGATGAAGTCAATCTCTCCTCCACTTTTAGCCAGGAAAGATTGACATGCATATTATTAATATTAGCTCTCTGTGTACATCCAAGGGCCAGCCGTGCTGCCCTGTTCTGAGCCAACTGCAATTTTCCTAAGTCCTTTTTTGTGGCACCTGACCACATGACTAAACAGTAGTCATGGTGCAACAAAACTAGGGCCTGTCAGACCTGCCTTGTCGATAATGTTYTTAAGAAGGCAGAGCATCGCTTTATTATGGATAGACTTCTCCCCACCTTAGCTACTGTTGTATCAATATGTTTCGACCATGACAGTTTACAATCCAGGGTTACTCCAAGCAGTTTAGTTCAACTTGCTCAACTTCCACATTATTTATTACAAGATTTAGTTTAGGGTTTAGTGAGTGTTTTGTTCCAAATACAATGCTTTTAGTTTTAGAAATATTTAGTGCTAACTTATTCCTTGCCACCCACTCTGAAACTAACTGCAGCTCTTTGAGTGTTGCAGTCATTTCAGTCGCTGTAGTAGCTGACATGTATAGTGTTGAGTCATCCACATACATAGACACTCTGGCTTTACATGCAACTAAGCCAGTGGCATGTCGTTAGTAAAAATTGAAAAAAGCAAAGGGCCTAAACAGCTACCCTGGGGAATTCCTGATGCTAACTGGATTATATTTTAGAGGATTCCATTAAAGAACACCCTCTGTGTCCTGTTAGACAAGTAACTCTTTATCCACATTATTGTAGGGGGTGTAAAACCATAACACATACAGTTGAAGTCGGAAGTTTACATACACCTGAGCCAAATACATTTAAACTCCATTTTCACAATTCCCGACATTTAATCCTAGTAAAAATTCCCTTTCTTAGGTCAGTTAGGATCATCACTTTATTTTAAGAATGTGAAATGTCAGAAAAACAGTAGAGAATGATTTATTTCAGCTTTTATTTCTTTCATCACAWTCCCAGTGGTTCAGAAGTTTACATACACTCAATTAGTATTTGGTAGCATTGCCTTTAAATTGTTTAACTTGGTTTAACAATCGTTTAACAAATGTTTCAGGTAGCTTTCCACAAGCTTCCCACAATAAGTTGGGTGAATTTTGGCCCATTCCTCCTGACAGAGCTGCAGTAACTGAGTCAGGTTTGTAGGTCTCCTTGCTTACACACGCTTTTTCAGTTCTGCCCACACATTTTCTATGGGATTGAGGTCAGGGCTTTGTGATGGCCACTCCAAGATCTTGACTTTGTTGTCCTTAAGCCATTTTCCCACAACTTTGCTTGGGGTCATTGTCCATTTGGAAGACACATTTGCTTTAACTTCCTGACTGATGATCCCTCATGATGCCATRAATTTTGTGAAGTGCACCAGTCCCTCCTGCAGCAAAGCACCCCCACAACATGATGCTGCCGCCCTCTTGCTTCACGGTTGGGATGGTGTTCTTCGGCTTGCAAGCCTCCCCCTTTTTCCTCCAAACATAACGATGGCCAAACAGTTCTATTTTTATTTCATCAGACCAGAGGACATGTCTCCAAAAAGTACAATCTTTGTCCCCATGTGCAGTTGCAAACCATAGTCTGGGTTTTTTATGGCGGTTTTGGAGCAGTGGCTTTTTCCTTGCTGAGTGGCCTTTCAGGTTATGTCAATATAGGACTCGTTTTACTGTGGATATAGATACTTTTGTATCTGTTTCCTCCAGCATCTTCACAAGGTCCTTTGCTGTTGTACTGGGATTGATTTGCACTTTTCGCACCAAAGTACGTTCATCTCTAGGAGACAGAACGCGTCTCCTTCCTGAGCGGTATGACGGCTGCGTGGTCCGTGGTGTTTATACTTGCATACTATTGTTTGTACAGATGAACGTGGTACCTTCTGGCATTTGGATATTGCTCCGAAGGATGAACCAGACTTGTGGAGGTCTACAACTTTCTTTTGGTTTTCCCATGATGTCAAGCAAAGAGGCACTGAGTTTGAAGGTAGGCCTTGAAATACATCCACAGGTATACCTCCAATTGACTCAAATGATGTCAATTAGCTTATCAGAAGCTTCTAAAGCCATTACACCATTTTCTGGAATTTTCAAGCTGTTTAAAGGCACAGTCAACTTAGTCTATGTAAACTTCTGACCCACTGGAATTGTGATACAGTGAATTATAAGTGAAATAATCTGTCTGTAAACAATTGGAAGAATTACTTGCGTTATGCACAAAGTAGATGTCCTAAKCGACTTGCCAAAACTATAGTTTGTTAACAAGAAATGTGTGGATTGGTTGAAAAACAAGTTAATGACTCCAACCTAAGTATATGTAAACTTCCGACTTCAACTGTACGTTTTTCCAGCAGCAGACTATGATCGATAATGCCAAAAGCCTCACTGAAGTCTAACAAAACAGCCCCCACAACCATTTTATCATAAATTTCTCTCAGCCAATCAAGTAAGTGCTGTGCTTGTTGAGTGTCCTTCCCTATAAGCATGCTGAAATTCTGTTGTCAATTTGTTTACTGTGAAATAGCATTGTATCTGGTCAAACACAATTTTTTCCAGAAGTTTACTAAGGGTTGGTAACAGGCTGATTGGTCGGCTACAGACACTACTGGCCTCCAAATGACTGGGCCTCTCCCTCCACAAAACTCAGTGGTCACCACCATTAGGCCTGCTGAGGCTGCTGCTGTCCTGCATAGGAATGTGTTATAGGCCCTGCGTATAGATTACACCTTCAGAGCTGGCCTAATCCATGCCATGCACACAGAGACAGAGGCGTATACAAGCCAAACTCGCACACAGAGAGAATACCCGCAGACGAGCACACACACAAAGACACACACGCACACACAAAGACGCACACTTGCACACACACATACAGGAAAAGGAGTGTGCTCTGTGTCTCTTGTGTAGCAGTGACGAGTGACGACATCCGATTCATGTTTCATTACAGCATGAAACTGTCAATCATCATAATGAGGCAACTACACAGACTACAGACATGATAAGAAATGGATTTGTGTCACACTCAGAGAAAAACAATAACTGAGGCCAAAAGTAGCGTGGAGGTATCTCAGACATAATGCATCATTTGTGTCAACATGATGATAGATCAGTAGGCCATCTGTTTAATGTATGATGCATAATGAAACCTTCATTGATATTGCGGTTGAAGGATAACGATCTTGTGAATGATGAAAAGTCTTGACACCCCAGACAAGCTTGAAGGATGGGTTCTTTCCTGTCCCTGGTTGAGCCTGAATACTTGTCTTGCACTCTGACCCTTTGCTACTGTACCTGACGGCTGTACCAAAATATGTACAGCAGGCTTCCAAATCATGTAAAGTTCTGTGCACGAGATGCGGCAGGCCGGATGCGTGTACAGTGTCGCTCGAGGCAGTAGGCCTACACCTGGCTCGTTCCCAGGGTTGGGAGATGAGCGAGTGCTACTGTCCCTTTAAGGAACTCAGACTGTGTCCTACTAGCTCATAGAGATAGATAGAGATCTAATCTTTGTATCTGTGCCATTATGGCAGCTGTGGTGGCATGGGCAGCACCATTGAGGCCATCTCCATTTTAAAAGAAGTCAATTTTCTTATTTTGTGTTTGAAAAAAGCATAAAGCTAATATTGGTCATTTACCACCACCTGCAGTGCTGGAGTCCTCAACCAAATCTTGTGTCATTCATCTATTGTGACCACTAGATGACAGTGATATAGCTTAAAGCCATAGTCAACCCAATTTGAAGAAGACAATGCTATGATCATTTGCTGATCTCTCCCAACCCATAGGAATCCCCACCCAGTTCATGATGGAAACCCTCAATGGCAATGCCCATGCTAAAAGAGGTTATATCCATCTAGAGATCTCTATCCATCTCTATGTACTAGCTGCAGTTCCTGTGTTTCCTTCCTGCCTCACTAGCTCACATAGATCACAGCGCACTTTAAAAAAAAACTGTACCCCAAAGCTCGCACAGAGAGAGGGGATGAGAGAGACAGTTACCCGAGAAGGAATATATAGTTAACACGTTCCAGTTCCTTCCATTTGCATGCACGTTAAATTGTTAACGTTTACAGAGGAGAGAACAGTGTTTAAGAGACAGTGAGGGAGAGGCAACAGCACTGTCTGCGGTCGATTGTCGGAGCTATCGAACCTCTTTCTTTGCTGTGGAAGATGCGAGAGTTTGTGTTCTCGGAAGTAGCCTACGGCAACAGTCTCCTCCGTTGCAAAAATACTGAATCTTATGAGTCGATTCCTAGCTAAATCGAAGCTTGACACACAACGGAGTCGATGAATCGATTCGACTCTCCACCTCTAGTTCTCAGTAGCCTGCGTCAGTCACCTAGCTAGCTAACATGCTATTATTATCAGTACCGTTGCCTAGTAGTTGGTCAACTAGCTAGCTAACTGAATGTAACAGTCAAGCTTCTTACATATGCCTTCCCCTTTGTCAGACACTCTCCAATTGTCTTTAAATTGGCACATGTTAAACTGACAATGTAAACTCATTTAAATATCGGCCGATAGCAGTTTGCTGGACAGGGCAAAGTCAATAATGGTCAAGACAGACTTACTTTCTTGCTTCGAGTCTCCGTGTGCATCTCGGTAGCTAGGGTGCAGTGGGGGGGGGGGGTTGATCGGGTGGGGTGATTTTGAATAATAGTAATCTTTTTGGCAGTTTTCCACCTTTTGAATCAATTTGCTATTTGGGAGAAAGTTATATTGTTTGCCTCTTCGGATATTCTTTTAGATCATATCCACGGCGTCGACTATTCCTCTTTCTTCACCAGTAAAGTCTCTCTCTCTCTCGGTGTGTTGTTGCCGTGTACAGGGTTGGGCGCTCTCTCTTCGTTTCTCCTCCGCCTCTCCCTGCTTGTGACCCCACCCTGCGTCTCCACCCCTCAACCCTGTCAATCAGAAACTGAGCAGCCAGCCACAGACCAGACCTACCCGAGCTTGCAGCAACGCCAAACTATCCCCCAAAACCACACACTAAATGTGCATGCATTTCGCCGTCATAGCTTCTGTAAAGGCACACACACATCCATGTCAACCTAATGATGTAAAGTAAGTTGTAGTGGATGTCTATGAGGCAAATTGATATGTCACAGCTGAATATTGCAACTAACTTGGAACATGTATTCAATGCAATTCAAGAAAGACCGGTCCCAAAAGACATMAATGTGTTATTACATTCGGAATATTCTGTTTATGCTGGTGTAAGGGGAGGGTAGGATGGCTTTCGACCACACCCTCTGTCATGACGTAGCAAGGGTGTGGTCTCTGTCATGACGTCGGAAGGGTGTGGTTCCTAAAAAATATTTTTMGGAAGGGATAGCGTAGGTGCCCAAATTACTACTGTACATTTATGATCAGTACAGTGCCAATATTATCTATAGTAGAAGATATTGACGAGTATGAAAACAAATGTGAAAAATTGACATKTTTTCCTAAAAAATATATAAATTCTGGGAGCTCTTTCACAACTCTAGAAAATGTWTTAAAAAGGTGTCCTCCAATATTGTATAGCCTATTCATCTTCTACTTTATAGGTATCCATAAGATGAATAAGGAAAATTTGACATTAAGGTGAATTATCACTTCACAACTATCAACGAGCATTRCACTACATCCCCAATAAATCTGCTAAATTTGCGTATGTGACCAGTACAATTTMATTTGATCTGAGTGTTGATCCAACAGAGATGTTTCAACCACATAGTCTATGGTTTCAGCTAAACAGCTAAATGCTATTACAATTATATTACTATCAATGCTGACAATACATAACTGATCCAAGGTTTTTCCTTTTAGTGCAACAAATTGAAACATTTCAGGATCTGGCTTAACCTACCTTTGTAGACTTTCTACACTAAACCTAAGGCACAGCTATGTGGGAATGGCTTCTGTCCTCAAATGCTCTTCCATTAACTCCCTTAAAAGGCTATTATTATAGATTAAACAATCATTCCCTCTGGGAGTCTGTGAAATTGAGCTAGCACAATTTCACTACATTTCCCAAAATTCCGCGCTGCGTCCCAAACTCCTCCTACAGGAGAACAAAACGGAAACATGCGACGGTAAACAACATTCTCTYCTAACAAGCTCACATTACATTGATTTACTACGGTTTTATTGGCCTCATTTTGCTGTATAATATGCATGCATATATGAAGTGTTTATATAATCGTGTTGCCAAAAGCTGTCTGTCACCTGCATTACTAACATTGTGTAGCTGGAATGCGATGCACTAACGTTAGCTAGCCAACGTCAGCTACTCCAGTGATAGCTGCACCGTTAAAATCGGTTGCTAAAAACAGTTGTATATTTAATGAAAATGTATAGAGTAATGTGTATGACACCAACGCATATACTTGGTGTGTGATGTGTGTGTTGTGTTGAATTTGTGTGTGTGTGGTGTGTGTGTGTGTGTGTGTGTGTGTGTGTGTGTGTGTGTTAAGTTAGTTAGGTTAGTTACGAGTAAGACCTTGTGTGAGGAACGGGACAAGACCGCTCCACAGTCTCCTCCTACAGCAGCTAGACACGGACTTCAACATAGACAGGTGAGCCTACACACACACACACACAACATTACAATAGCATCAACCACACAGTTTACATACAATAGCCTACACTCCTACTAAATAATAATAATTTGATTTAGATTTCTATAGCGCTTTTTTTTAACCAACTTAAAGCTCAAAGTGCTTTACATAGTAAGGGAGAATCTCACCTCATCCAACTGTTTATTTTCTTCTACAGCATTACAATAGCAAGTTGCAACAGCCACACTATTTACATATTCGTATATGTCTGAACTGACCTCAGGGGAGGGTCTACATTCCGCTGTGCATTCCAGTACAGGTTCACCTAAGGACAGCCAGCCAGCCAATGATTTGTCAACGTCTAGACACATGAACTCGTCAATTTAACTTAACCCGTTAATTAAGCAATGTCTGAAAGTCAGAGAATAAGATAAGAATTCCTAAACTCTCGTGTTTTACCTGATTGACTCTTGAGTTTTACCTGAAATGATCTAGGCATAATAACTAAATTATTAAGTATTACTGCTAAATGTCATTATGTACTTTCAGACRACATTCAGAGAGACTAGACTTTTAGACCTCTCGTGTGTTGTCCCAGATGTGTTGCCAAGAGGAAGTGTTTTGCACCTGTGGCGCTGTACAAGCCTTTGGGGAGCAGGCTACCTGGGTGAGGAGTATATCCCAGTTCCAGGCTCACCAGAATGGGGGGAGGGAGCTGGCCAGTCTTAGGGAGTTGGGGCTCTCAGACCTGGAGATAGAACTGTGGTTCCCCAGAGACCAGCCTTAAAACACTGAGAAGGTGAATGTTATTTATTTATATKATTTATGCCATTTACTACCAGGGGACAGTACATTTGGACAGCCGCATAGAAGGAAGAATAGGTAAAAATAGTGAAGAGAAGGTGATTGTTGCTTCCCAGACAGTGGGCAAACTGGTTGAAATGATGTCTCTACAACCAGGTTGTAATAATGTCCTTTTAACCAGTTTTGCCCACTGTTTTTGCCAGCTGCTGGATGTAACGACGAGATGTTTAATGTATAGAGACAATGTGTGTGGTTGTGGTTATCAATTACACCTCCTGAGAAGGAATACAGAGCCTGTATTTAAACCAAACATTGTCAAAATGTTAGTGATATTGACTGATCAACTATGGGTGTGTTGTCAGACATGAAAAACATCCTGGTGGTGTAGCCTGATATTGATTATTTGACTCAGGCATCCATCCAAACTGGAAGAGATCAGGGTGTAACTTTCCTCAACTCTATTTACTTCAATACTRACTGATAAAAGGATGCTATTATTATTCCACCTGTATTACCGGTTGGACTCATTGAACAACATGGTCAAGTAGGCAGCTGTGTTGTGTGTGTGCTTCAGGGCTGTGGGGTGTGTGCTTCAGGCAGCCACGTTGTGTGTTCTGCCCTACAGGGTCATGGGGTGGGTGTGTGTGCCCCCGGGGTGCGGCAGCAGCGTCTGCAGGTGATCCAGGACAAGATGGCGGCTCGGGCAGAGCTCATGTCAATCCACATTGCTTCTCAGCCAGCCGAGCSCTGTCCCGCAGAGAGATGGAGGTCGAGAAGGCCCTGTTCCATGGTAATGACCACCAGGGCTTCCTCACTGCACTCTATCACCAAGGTGGGATGATGTTATATATGCTAAGTGTCTGGCCGTTCACACTGCAACTCCCATAGACCAAGAGGTTAGAAAGGTTACAAAGGAGTTAGAACGAAAATTAGTTTTGGAGGCGTTTGAACAAGTCCTATGTGTGTTGGAAGTGTCTTTGAAATTCCTTGAAAAGACACAATAGGAGTTGGGTGCTGGGCTTGAGCCGGAAAATATAATGACAATATTTTCTTATCTAATATGTTTTATTTTTAATGACCTTGGCATCACTGTGTTTTTTGTGTGTGTATTTTGTGTATATGTTGAATGTTTTGTGTTGTTGGTGGCTGTCATGTATTGAAAATATAAAGTCAAATGTTTAAAAGAAATAAAGGAATTCAGCTGTCCATCATCCTGTTAGTCATTTGCCATATTGAAATCTGACAGTAAGCAATTACCCTGTATTGATGTGTAATATTGTTATTATTGTTGCAATATTTTTAGTTTTTAAATTACCCTGTAACTACCTAGTAAGTAGGCTACAAACTGTCATGGAGTACTAACACTTACCTGCTCACGTTTTTTGTATTTTCCCTTAGAGGAAGATACCCTGGTTGACCAGCAGGGGGCATCCTCCTCAGACCTCCTGGACTCTGTACAGCAGGGGTGCCCAGACTTTAGTTACATAGGATCTACTTTTTCCACCCTGCTTCCTAACGCGGTCTACCTTATTGATTGGATGGTTTGCACTGAATGCTATCAGCTAGCTTAGCATGGTCTGGGTTGTAGCTACTGATTGCTAGCCTCAAGCAGGTGTCCAGGTGATCATCTGTTAGAGTGGACCGCTATTTTGACTTGATGATCTTCATGTCTTAAAATGCTGACTCGCAAAGGTAGATATATCTATTTTTTTTAAATGCTGTCAAGTACATGGCAACTTTTCTCATCTTTGGATATTTTTCCTCCACGATAAGGTTCCAAAAGTGTTCCCCCAATGCCCTCGATTTGATATAGAGGTCGCTTTGCAGAGTCAAAATTTCACTCTTGACGGCTAATGTCTCCATGTGAAACAACGATGCAATTTGTGTTGCAATTTCATCAACATCAACTTCCACACCAAACAGAAAGCACATAAATGTTGCCACAGGTTCCAGGATCGCAAAGTCTTGAAAGCGTCGGTCAAAGTCTCGACCAGTCACAAAGTGCAGATGCCTTTCCCTGACTCGAGTTGACATATTGACATATTTTTGAAATTCCTCAGTTCATGTCGCTGCAAGTGTGAGGACAGCAATTTGAATGTTTGCTTAAAAGCTGTCACATAGCTAATCATTTCAACAATATTTTTGTATTTTCCTTGCASCTTTAAATTGAGTTCATTCAGCCGAAAAGTTACATCGGTCAAAAAAMATAAATCTAACAGCCACACTTTGTCTTCCAACTGCTCATATTCGGCATCTTATGAGGCCAGAAACTCCTTGATTTCAAATAACAGATCCCTAAATCTCTGCAGGAATGTACCTCTACTAAGCCACCTTACATCCGTGTGTTGCAAGAGGTCTGTGTTCAGCTTCACTTTCTTCCAGTTGAGACCTGAAGAGATCTGCAGACTTCTGGCCTGAATCAAATTCACGATTTTGAGCGCGATATCCATGACATCTTTCATATTCAGCATTTTACAACACAAGGCTTGTTGATGGATTATGAAGTGATAATTTAGGAAGTCTGGAAAGTCATCACTTTTGCAAAGGGCAATAAACCCATTGATGCAGCCAGTCATGGCTGATGCTCCATCTGTAGTTTGTAAATGGGTAACTGATTGCTATTAAAAAAGTCCTTGAATGCCACAAAAATGTCCTCCCCTCGAGTTTTTCCTTTCAGCGATATGATTGTGAGCAGTTCCTTTTTGGCAGTCATATCTTCAAACACCATTCTGATGAAAATGCACAACTGAGATGTGTTGATCACGTCTGTCGACTCGTCAAATTGAAGTGAAAAGAACATTTATACTCATTTATGTCTTTTTTAAGATGCTCCCTCAAATCCTCACCCATCATTTCACAGTATTTCTGGATAGGTGAACATCCTTAATAGTGGAAATMATTTCTGATTTATTTTTGAACACCTCTAAAAAGGCCTCTTTTACTATTTCTCCATCCTGGAACGGTTTCGTGTGCTTTGCTAGTATGCAACTCACCCGGGATTATGAAATCGTGGCTGCCTTTGATTTTGAGCTGGGCCTTGTAAAGATCGATTGTTGGACAGCTAGTTGAGACTTCAACTCTTACTTTTCTCTTACGTAGTTCACTTTTAGCTGGAAAGTCACTTTCATATTTCTTGTGAACAGTTTTGAAATGCCTCTCGACATTTCCCTTCTTATCAAAAGCTACGTTTGAATGGGAAATCAGTCACACACATTTTGAATATGTTGTGGTGAAAAAATTATCTCACTGTGAAAGTGGTTTTTGGTTTCTCGCTGCTTGGTCCAGCACTCATATTAAAAATGTAACTGCAACTTCATAGGAGAAAAGTAGTAAAAAAACAACTACCATTGGAACAACAAAAAATATTGTGTTTCAGGTCTGGCAAGCATGGAAATGTAAATGTACTAACTGCAGACGGTTGCTATGGTAGCGACAGTTTGGAAAACAAATGTAGCCACTYTAGTGCCGGGGGTTGGTCCAATTTTATGTCAATCAAGCAGTTTTTAAATATTGCAATAATATTTGAGAAAGAAGCTAACCTGTAAGCAAAGCATACTGTGCTTCAGAACTGTGGACCTCATTKATTTTTAAGCAGACTCGATGGTAACGCTGTGAATTGCCAAAATSTATATTTTTWGTGCATACATTTTGAAAACTTTTATGTGGTCTACTAGAAAGAAGTTTGCGGTCGACCGTGACCGACCTGGATACCAATGCTATACAGAGATGGCCCTAGTGATGAGAGAAAACAGACTGTATCAGAGAATTCTGAACTGAAAACCACAGGTGACTCATCTCTACCTCAGCCCAGACCTTAAACTGAGTTTGACCAATCACATAGCTCATGGAAAAGCACTGACCAATCATAAGTCCAGCCTGACTGTAAATCTGTCATTGATCAAATCAAATCACATTTTTATTTGTCACATGCTTCGCTGACAACACGTGTAGACTAAAAGTGAAATGCTTATTTACGGGTCAATTTCCAACAATGCAGAGTTAAATATAAGATTTAAAAATTAAAAAAAAATAGTGATACGAGGAATAAATAGACAGTGGCTATATACAGGGAGTACCGTACTGAGTTGATGTGCAGGGGTACGAGGTAATTGAGGTAGCTACAGTTGAAGTCGGAAATACATACACCTGAGCAAATACATTTAAACTCAGTTTTTCACAATTCCTGACATTTAATCCTAGTAAAAATTCCCTGTCTTAGGTCAGTTAGGATCACCACTTTATTTTAAGAATGTGAAATGTCAGAATAATAATAGAGAGAATGATTTATTTCAGCTTTTAATTCTTTCATCACATTCCCAGTGGGTCAGAAGTTTACATACACTCATTTAGTGTTTGGTAGCATTGCTTTAAATTGTTTAATTTGGGTCAAACCTTTCGGGTAGCTTTCCAAAAGCTTCCCACAATAAATGGGTGAATTTTGGCCCATTCCTCCTGACAGGCTGGTGTAACTGAGGTCAAGTTTGTAGGCCTCCTTGCTCGCACACGCTTTTTCAGTTCTGCCCACACATTTTCTATAGGATTGAGGTCAGGGCTTTGTTATGGCCACTCCAATACCATGACTTTGTTGTCCTTAAGCCATTTTGCCACAACTTTGGAAGTATGCTTTGGGTCATTGCCTATTTGGAAGACCCATTTGCGACCAAGCTTTAAATTCCTGACTGATGTCTTGAGATGTTGTTTCAATATATCCACATAATTCTCCCTCATGATGCTATCTATTTTGTGAAGTGCACCAGTCCCTCCTGCAGCAAAGCACCCCCACAACATGATGCTGCCACCCCCGTGCTTCACGGTTGGGATGGTGTTCTTCGGCTTGCAAGCATCCCCCCTTTTTCCTCCAAACATACCGATGGTCATTATGGACAAATAGTTCTATTTTTGTTTCATCAGACCAGAGGACATTTCTCCAGAAAGTACAATCTTTGTCCCCATGTGCAGTTGCAAAAACGTAGTCTGGGTTTTTTATGGCGGTTTTGGAGCAGTGTCTTCTTCCTTGCTGAGCGGCCTTTGAGGTTATGTCGATATAGCACTCGTTTTACTGTGGATATAGATACTTTTGTACCTGTTTCCTCCAGCATCTTCACAAGGTCCTCTGCTGTTGTTCTGGGATTGATTTTCACTTTTCGCACCAAAGTACGTGCATCTCTAGGAGACAGAACGCGTCTCCTTCCTGTGCGGTATGATGACTGTGTGGTCCCATGGTGTTTATACTTGCGTACTAWTGTTTGTACAGATGAARGTGGTACCTTCAGGCGTTTGTAAATTGCTCCCAAGGATGAACCAGACTTGTGGAGGTCTACCATTTTTTTTGGAGGTCTTGGCTGATTTCTTTTGATTTRCCCATGATGTCAAGCAAAGAGGCACTGCGTTTGAAGGTAGGCCTTGAAATACAATCACAGGTACACCTCCAATTGACTCAAATGATGTCAATTAGCCTATCAGAAGCTTCTAAAGCCATGACATCATTTTCTGGAATTTTCCAAGCTGTTTAAAGGCACAGTCAACTTAGTGTATGTAAACTTCTGACCCACTGGAATTGTGATACAGTGAATTATAAGTGAAATAATCTGTCTGTAAACAATTGTTGGAAAAATGACTTATGTCATGCACAAAGTAGATGTCCTAACTGACTTGCCAAAACTATAGTTTGTTATTAAATTTGTGGAGTGGTTGAAAAACAAGTTTAATGACTCCAACCTAAGTGTATGTAAACGTCTGACTTCAACTGTATGTATATATATATATATATATATATAATATATATATAGTAGCTCACTAGAAATTGCTAAAAAATGTGTTCTTCAAAGATTTCAAAGAAAAGGAAAGTAGACGATGAATGTAGGGTGTTCTAGCAAGAGTGGACATCGACATATTTCCTTATTGAAGTATCAGGGAAACTTCCGACTTCAACTGTATGTGCTGTACATATAGGTAGGGGTAAAGTGACTAGGCAACAGGATAGATAAACAGCAGCAGCGTATGTGGTGAGTGTGAAAGTGTTTGTGGTGTCAGTATGCATGTGTGTGCATGTTGTGTGTGTGTGTGGGCGTATGTAGTTTGGGTGTCAGTGTAAGTATGTGTGACTGTGAGTAGAGTCCAGTGAGTGTGTGTATAGTCAATGCAAGAGAGTTGGTGCAAAAAAGTGTCAATGCAGGTAGTCTGGGTAGCTATTTAGCGGTCTTATGGCTTGGTGGTAGAAGCAGGTCAGGGTCATGTAGGTTCAGACTTGGTGCATCGGTACCACTTGCCGTGCGGTAGCAGAGAGGACAGTTTTTTGGGCCTTCCTCTGACACTGCCTGTTATAGAGGTCCTGAGGACCTTGCGGTCAGATGTCAAGCAGTTGCCATACCATGCGGTGATGCAACCAGTCAAAATGCTCTCGATAAAGCAGCTGTATAACTTTATGAGGATCTGAGGGCCCATGCCAATTTTRTTCTMTGGGGAAYAGGCGTTGTCGTGCCCTCTTCACAACTGTTGGTGTGTTTGGACCATGATATATCCTTAGTGTTGTGGAACGAGGAACTTGAAGCTTTTGACCCGGCTCCACTACAGCCCCGTCAATGTGAATGGGGACGTGCTCGAACCTTCGTTACCTGTAGTCCACAATCAGCTCCTTTGTCTTACTGACGTTGAGGGAGAGGTTGTTGTCCTGGCAAACTTAATAATGGTGTTGGAGTTGTGCGCCGCCACGCAGTCGTGGGTGAACAGGGAATATAGGAGGGGACTAAGCACGCACCCCTGAGGGGCACCTGTGTTGAGGGTCAGCGTGGCGAATATGTTGTTACCTACCCTTATCACCTGAGGGCGGCGCGTCAGGAAGTCCAGGAGCCAGTTGCAGAGGGAGGTGTTTAGTCCCAGGGACCTTAGCTTAGTGTTGAGCTTTGAGGGAACTGTGGTGTTGAACGCTGAGCTGTAGTCAATGAACAGCATTCTCACGTAGGTGTTCCTTTTGTCCAGGTGTGAAAGGGCAATGTAGAYGTCCAGGTTGTCTGGGATGATGGTGTTGATGTGAGCCATGACCAGCRTTTCAATGCATTTCATGGCTACAGATGTGAGTGCTACGTGGCGATAGTCATTTAGACCGGTTACCTTGGCGTTCTTGGGCAAAGTAACTATGATGGTCTGCTTAAAACATATAGTCATTACAAACTGGGTTAGGGGAAGGTTGAAAATGTCAGTGAAGACACTTGCCAGCTGGTCAGCGAATGCTCTGAATACACGTCCTGGTAATCCGTCTGGCCCTGCGGCCTTGTGAATGTTAACCCGTTTTTAAAGGTCTTACTCATATCAGCTACGGAGAGCATGATCATACAGTCGTCCGGGACAGCTGGTGCTCTCACACATGGTTCAGTGTTGCTCGAAGCGAGCGTAGAAGGCATTTAGCTTGTCAGGTACGCCCGTGTCACTGTGGAGCTCATGGCCGGGTTTACCTTTGTATTCCGTGATAATTTGCAAGCCCTGCCACATCCGATGAGTGTCACAGCCGGTGTAGTAGGATTTGATCTTAGTCCTGTATTAWCGCTTTGCCTGTTTAATGATTCGTAGGAGGGCATAGCAGGATTGAGAGGCCGGATCAAGMACTCTGACCAATCAGCCACAATCACAGGCTCAGGACAGAGCGGGACTCAAGCGATTGGCAGCTCCAAAGAGGATCAACGTGAGTCAGTAAATCGGTAGCCTGTGTGGTGCGGCGAAGGCAGGATKCGGAGATAGGTAGAGGATTTGTATTTAAAAATGTTATAGATCCCCACTACTCTTCCTGGGGTCCAGCAACATTTAAGGCAGTTTATACAATTTTAAAAACATTACAACACATTCACAGATTTCACAACACACTGTGTGCCCTCAGGCCCATACTCCATCACTTTCACATATCTACAACACAAAATCGATGTGTACGTCTGTATAGTGCGTATGTTAGCTTGTGTGTGTATGCATGTGTCTGTCCCTATGTTTGTGTTGCTTCACAGTTCTCGCTCTTCCATAAGGTGTATTTTTATTTGTTTTAAATCAKATTTTACTGCTTGCATCACTTACTTGATGTGGAATAGAGTTCCATGTAGTCATGGCTCTATGTAGTACTGTGCGCCTCCCATAGTCTGACCTTTTGTGGCATGTCTTGTGGGGTATGCATGGGTGTCCGAGCTGTGCGCCAGTAGTTCAAACAGACAGCTCGGTGCATTCATAATGTCAATACCTCTCACAAATACAAGTAGTGATGAAGTCAATCTCTCCTCCACTTTAAGCCAGGAGAGATTGACATGCATATTACTGATGTGAGCTGTCTGTGTACATCCAAGGCCAGCGTGCTGTCCTGTTCTTAGCCAATTGCAATTTTCCTGGGTCCCTTTTTGTGGCACCTGACCACACCACTAAACAGTAGTCCAGGTGCGACAAAACTAGGGCCTGTAGGACCTGCCTTGTTGATATTGCTGTTAAGAAGGTAGAGCAGCGCTTTATTATGGACAGACTTCTCCCCACCTTAGCTACTGTTGTATCAATATGTTTTGATCATTAAAGTTTACAATCCAGGGTTACTCCAAGCAGTTTAGTCACCTCAAATTGCTCAATTTCCACATTATTTATTACAAGATTTAGTTTAGGTTTAGGGTTTAGTGAATGATTTGTCCCATATACAATGCTTTTAGTTTTAGAAATATTTAGACCCAACTTGCCACCCACTCTGAAACTAACTTCAACTCTTTGTTAAGTGTTGCAGTCTTTTCAGTCGCTGTAGTAGCTGACGTGTATAAATCATATCAAATTTGCGCCGAATAAAACAGATGTAGACCTTAGTGAAATGCTTACTTACGAGCCCCTAACCAACAATGCAGATTAAGAAAATACGGATAAGAATAAGAAATAAAAGTAACAAGTAATTAAAGAGCAGCAGTAAAATAACAATAGCGAGACTATATACAGGGGTGTACCGGTACAGAGTCTATTTGCGGGAGCACCGGTTAGTTGWGGTAATATGTACATGTAGGTAGKGTTATTAAAGTGACTATGCATAGATGATAACAACAGAGAGTAGCAGCGGTGTAAAAGAGGGGGGAAATGCAAATAGTCTGTGTAGCCATTTGATTAGATGTTCAGGAGTCTTATGGCTTGGGGGTAGAAGCTGTTTAGATGCCTCTTGGGCCTAGACTTGGCGCTCCGGTACCGCTTGTCGTGCGGTAGCAGAGAGAACAATCTATGACTGGCTTCCTTGACCATTTTTAGGGCCTTCCTCTGACACCGCCTGGTGTAGAGGTCCTGGATGGCAGGCAGCTTAGCCCCAGTGATGTACTGGGCCGTACGCACTACCCTCTGTAGTGCCTTGCGGTCAGAGGCCGAGCAGTTGCCGTACCAGACAGTGATGCAACCAGTCAGGATGCTCTCGATGGTGCAGCTGTAGAACCTTTTGAGGATCTGAGGACCATGCCAAATCTTTTCAGTCTCCTGAGGGGGAATAGGTTTTGTTGTGCTCTCTTCATGACTGTCATGGTGTGCTTGGTCCATGGTAGTTTGTTGGTAATGTGGACACCAAGGAACTTGAAGCTCTCAACCTGCTCCACTGCAGCCCCGTTGATGAGAATGGGGGCGTGCTCGGTCCTCATTTTCCTGTAGTRCATAATCATCTCCTAGTGTTGTGGATGACTCCTAGTGTTGAGTCGTCCACATACATAGYCACACTGGCTTTACTCAGTAAAATAGCGTTGTTTCTGGTCAAACACAATTTTTTCCAAAAGTTTACTAAGGGTTGGTAACAGGCTGAGCCAGTGTAGGGGGCTTTACTATTCTTAGATAGCGGAATTACTTTTGTTTCCCTCCGGGCTTGGGGACACACACTTTCAAGTAGTAGGCTTAAATTGGAAATATGGCAAATAGGAGTGGCAATATTGTCTGCTATTATCCTCAGTAWTTTTCCATACAAGTTGTCTGAGCCCGGTGGCATTGTTATTGTTGATAGACAACAATCATTTTTTCACCTCTTCCACACTCACTTTACGGAATTCTTTCATAATTTGGTCAGATATACTTGTCAGTGTTTGTTGCTGGCATGTCATGCCTAAATTTGCTAATCTTGCCAATGAAAATATAATTAAAGTAGTTGGCAATATCTGTGGGTTTTGTGATGAATGAGCCATCTGATTCAATGAATTTCCCCAAAATGTCATTMAAGGTGCTCCAAAGCTTTTTTACTATCATTCTTTGTCATTTATCTTTGTTTCATCCTTCTGCCTCATCCGTCTCAACCAGCTTAGTGGTCAGAGCATTTGGCKAGTAACCGAAAGGTTGCTGGATCGAATCTCRAAGCTGACAAGGTAAAAATCTGTCTTTCTGTCCCTGAGCAAGGCAGTTAATCCACTGTTCCCCGAGCGCCGAAGACGTGGATGTCGATTTAAGGAAGCCTCCCCCCGCACCTCTCTGATTCAGAGGGGTTGGGTTGAATGTGGAAGACACATTTCAGTTGAAGACATTCAGTTGTACAACTGACTAGGTCTCCCACTTTCCATAAAAATCCACAGGGATGTAACAGTTTTTACAGTCATTTTATTAATGGGTGCATGCTTATTAGTAACTGAGATAAGTCATTTCATAAATGTGTCAAGTGAAGCGTCTGGTTGCTCCTCATTACACACCACGGACCAACAAATATTATTTACATCAAGAACATAGGAATTCACTAACAAACTTATTGTATGACCTCTTATCAACTATAATTAGGCCCAGCCTTTGAACTTTGGTTTTTCCTAGATATGGCTACTATATTGTGATCACTAAATCCGATGGATTTGGATACTGCTTTTTAAAGCGCATTTTCTGCAGCATTAGTAAAAGATGTGATCATACATGTTGATGATTTCATTCCTGTGCTGTTTGTAACTACCTTGGTAGGTTGACTGATAACCTGAACAGGTTGCAGGCCACTGGTTACAGTTTGAAACTTTTTCTTGAGTGGGCAGCTTGATGAGAGCCAGTCAATATTTAAATCACCCAGAAATATCCTCTCTGTTGCTATCACACATAACATTATCAAGCATTCACACATATTATCCAGATACTGACTGTTATCATTTGGTGGTCTGTAGCAGCTTCCCACCAGAATGGGCTTTAGGTGAGGCAGATGAACCTGTGGGCCACATTACTTCACAGTATTTAACATTATCCTGATACTGACTGTTATCACTTGTGGTCTGTAGCAGCTTCCCACCAGAATGGGCTTTAGGTGAGGCAGATGAACCTGTGGCATATTACTTCAACAGTATTTAACATTACCTGATACTGACTGTTATCACTTGGTGGTCTGTAGCAGCTTCCCACCAGAATGGGCTTTAGGTGAGGCAGATGAACCTGTGGCCATATTACTTCAACAGTATTTAACATTATCCCTGATACTGACTGTTTATCACTTTGGTGGTCTATAGGCAGCTTCCCACCAGAATGGGCTTTAGTTGAGGCAGAATGAACCTGTAGCCACATTAACTTTCAACAGTATTTAACATGAGCACTTCTCTAAGCTTTACAGGAATGTGGTTCTGAATATAAACAGCCACACCTCCACCATTGACATTTCTGTCTTTATCTGTAAATGTTATAACATTGTATTCTACCACTGTATCATCAAAGATATTATCTAGGTGAGTTTTCAGAGATAGACAGATTATGAATGCCATCTGTTACTAGCAAATTATTCATTTGATGAACCTTGTTTCTTAAGCTACATATGTTAACGTAGGCTACTTTTATTCTGGGATGCTTGATTGTTTTCATTGCTTTACTGGGAAGCGTAGCAGAGGTCGATATTCTCATGTTATTTATGTTAGTGCAGGGTGAGCTGCACACAGTGGACTTCCTGCTAGGGCACACCGCCTCAATGCTAACAGTATAGTAKATCTGGTTCATAGGCACATGATTACTGCATACAATATTTTTTTATTTAACTAGGCAAGTCAGTTAAGAACAAATTCTTATTTACAATGACGGCCTACCCCAGTCAAACACGGATGATGCTCGGCCAATTGTGCGCCGCCCTATGGGACTCCCAATCACGGCCGGATGTGARACAGCCTGGATCCTACAATYGCTGTAGGATCAGCAGYGGCATTCAGGGCAGTTAGAGGGACATAAATTAGGTTACTTACATTGTGTCTACGCCCCGGGTATAATGTACATTTGCTAAAGCATTATGATAACTCAGCGTCACAATGGTAGGGATTAAATGAGCTGGGCTTGGGTCATTGATAAGTCATTGTCTCAACYAAGCCTTATAATACTGTGTAAGGATCCAGGAACCKAAATGYATTTTACATGTCTGATATATCAGCCTGGTCTCATAGACTAGACGTAACATAGTAAATGTAAACCCAGGACACTCAAATGAGTGTGATATGTTACGTTTGGTATGGTTACATAAGACAGATGGTTACTTAAAGCAAAAACGAAAGGAGGGTGGTTGGTCAGGGTGGGCGTATACCATGAACGTCTGGCAACCCAAAGGTTGCGAGTTCGAATCTCATCACGGACAGCTTTAGCATATTAGCTAATTAGCCGTTTTTCAACTACTTACAATTTTTTTTGCTACTTTGCAACTGCTTAGCCTTAACCCTTTAACCTAACTCKTAAACTTAACCCTAACCCAGCTAACATTAGCCATGTTATGTCATCTTATAGTGGTATAACCATAGAATTAGGAATTAGAATGCTTATTTAATAGTAATAATAATTAACTAAATAGTCATTTAATAGGTTCTCTATGGGGTATAAAATATTGAAACATCCCAGAGAGTCCTGGAGATAGTGAATGGGTACTGGTTGCTAGGGACATCTCTGGTGATTGAGTTTGGCCAAGAGCGGCGACTGAGCATCAACCGAAAAGGGAGGAGGAGAAAAAGAGGATGTAGTGATCTCTGACCCCAGTACTAGACTGACCCCAGACTCTACAGCCTCAACAAGGGCTGAGTCGTTAATAAGAGACAGACAACTGATGTTGTCAAAGGAGGAGAGTGTTAGGTACTCCGCAGCTCAATGACTGAGGTTTGACATTTCTGGCCATTGTGCAATTTGTTGTATGAAGATCAATAAAAACAAATGTGGATTTATTTGTGTTTTTGTCCTGGATGTTTGTGGTTTTTATGTGTGATCGCTTTGGCTGTGTTTGAAATGGGAGTTATATGAACCCAACATGAGTTCTCTTTCACTATTGGTCGGGTTTCATTCTGAGTGGGTGTCATTCCTCTGGTGGGTCACCAGATGTTCCTATACCCCACTGCTCATTCTGAGTGAGTGTCATTCCTCTGGTGGGTCACCAGATGTTCCTATACCCCACTGCTCATTCTGAGTGAGTGTCATTCCTCTGGTGGGTCACTAGATGTCCCTGTACCTCATTGCTCATTATGAGTGGTTTTGGCTTGCACTCACTTTCCTGTTTGCCATAATCTGCCTTTGGAACCTGTTTTGGAACTGCAGAGGGCAGAGTAGCCACTTGAGAGAGTTGTAGAGGCGATCTTTCCATGGTATTCTTCTCTCCACAGAGCAAGGAACTGTTTTATTCTCATGTTGACATGATAAGGTACATATATGACTAGTAGTCCTGACTGGTAGGCCATTTTTAAAACTCAGTGAAAAGATAAGCTTGGTGTTCCACCCCGGGATTTAAGTGKAGTTTGTACACAAAATGATCAAGTGGGATGATCAACTACCAGTCCTAGGGACATAGTTTGAATGGAGCGGGAATAAACTGAAATACATACTGTATGTATGGAGAGAATGTGTGTTAGGTTGTGTTTGTTTTTCCCACCAGCAGAAGTGTGTGTTAAACCGTGCACAATACTGCTCAATCAAGGTTAAAGTCCAGGGTTGGCAGTTTACAGCAGTCTTTTTAGAGGTCGTTTTAGGGGTCATTAAACCCCACAGACGGTCACGTTGCTTRCCCACCAATACAAGGAAACAGCAGTCTTGTCTGTCTACTGTATTCCTGTGGACAACAGCCAAAGTGACCTGTTTTCAAATCTTCTGTCAAATCACAACCTCCCGATCGATGAGAGGGGAGTTTGTCTTTGTTGCTTGTTTTGGGTTTATTTGCGCCCATCTTTCCTTCTTGTTTGTCTTTCATCATCGTTCATGGCTCATCTGTTTTGGAATGGGATGGGACATAAGGTTCCCTCTACAACAGAGATGCAGTAGATAACATTCAGGGTAATAAGCCGTKCGTGGGCTTCATCTGTAATAAACAGAAAATGACTGACGGTTCTAATGAAGATCAAAATATATTTTATTTAGTTAAATCACTTGCTTTTTTCTTMACTATTTTGACTGCAAAATATCTTTGGAAAATAGAAGTTCTGTTGAGAAAGTGTTGCAATTATTTGTAAACAGGTCTTAATATGAAAAAACTATGAAACAACAAAACAATCAGTAGTGTTAAATCACATGAAACATTCTGCAAAACAGAAGAAAGCATTTCAACTTTCACACGAATGATTATCAATCAAAAGGAACATGTAGAGGAGATTAGCTAACATAGTAATTGATAATGAACATTTGTCAATGATTTTAATTCACAAGAGTCTAGGGGTGGGGGGGTTCTACTAAGCTAACATACGGAATTGCTTTAAGATGGTCATACCATGGATCATTTAGCTATTTGATTTTGAATTCTAGGTATAATAACATATTTATTTTATATATTTTTTTATGAAACATTGAATTTGGCTTTGCTGCTATTAGCCCATAGAAACGCATTGAATAACAGATTCATACATGGAAAAACAGAAAAAAAATATCAAAAGGACGTTTGTTTTATAGTGTCTGTCCTGTATCTGAGAGATATAAGATAGATCAGGAAATGATTGTACATACGTATATTTTTTTGCAATATTTAACACATTTTCTGGGGCACTAAGCTACCATTACATACTTCCATACATTTTTTAAACTGGTACCGGGCTACCTTCAGACGAGGCTTGTGGGTGTCGTAGAGCAAAAAAAATAGAGGGGTCATATTAGTGTGCAGCCCAAACTGTTGGGACGTTACAAACAGACGTCGGCAGATTGGTGGTACCGACTTCAGACAAGTCCCAAGGCGCTTGTAGGGGTTGTAAGAGCTAAACCGGAGAACACCATCGTGTTTGTGAGAGTCACTAGATATGTTTTCGTTAGAACACTGATTTTCGGGATGTCTCATGGTCTGGACAACCACCGCTGTAGTTCAGGCCACCTTCCGCTGCAGATGTAGACGGTCGACATCCGCGGGATGCGCTGGTTTGACACGCAGTCCACGCAGATACCTCTAGCTTAAACAGACGGATTTTGACGGGGATTTTTTTTATTATGCCCATTTTCGATTTCCCGCGTGGCCGCGGACATCGACTCTAGGGTGAAAAGGCATAAAAGAAAGTGTGTCCTAAAAAAACTATTTGGTTGAGTGATACAGTATCGTTGTTGGTGACCCAGTGGACTTTACTGAAGAGGCTGGCACAGCATTGCAATTGAAAAAAATATATTTAAACTAAAACAGAGACAGTGGCTTCTTGGAAACAACGGCGAATTCATGTCAAACCCCATTCATTTCCAAAATGAGAAATGTAACTACAACCTGGTTCCACATATACATTAGCTGTGTGTGATTACTGAGTGTSTGTTGACTTCCAAGAGCCCTTATCGCCAGATGTGGCGAACACTTCCAAGTAATCACATCAAGACAGATGTTACTGCAATAAATCAATTTTCAATAGTAAATCTACCAAAAGATCTATAAAATATACTCAGTTCGTTCGGTCACTACAGTGCTGTATGCATGGTCAGGCACTACAAGTCTCTCTGATTTCCATTGTGAGGAGCAAAAGTCTTCCTATACAGTAGTGTGGCACTAAAAGTCCCCTGATCAGTTAATTGTGAAAGATAACACATTCAGTTACCTTAGCACGTTGTCAGGGTGGTCATTCTCTGCACCACATACTGTATAGAAGAGACAGCGTGATGTGTGRGTGAATGTTAACATTGGCCTGGACACGATCAGACGTACCCGGTGACATCGTAGCCCACRGCAGGGTTGCGGCGTTGGTCTTTCTTGGCCCCCTGGGCGGGGGTGCTGGACTGGGTAGTAGTGCTGGTGTGACTCCTTGCCAGGGTCGCTGCCTTGGTGGCAGCGTTCACCCCCATCTGTAGCGTTGGGTTCCTATAGGTCTGTGAGCTGGTCCTGGCCCTCCCAGTGGCTACCCCCATGCCCGGGGCTGGGTAGGGGTACCCTCCGCCGTGCCTCCTCCCTCCACGGCGCCCCCCATCCGCCTTCTCACAGCAGGAGACACACAGCAGCCCCCCGCCCAGCATGGAGAGCAGGGCGGCGGCCAGCCCCACGTACAGACATTCCCCCAGCTCGTACTTCAGGCTGCTGTGCAGGTTGGCTTGGTAGAAGGTCTGGACAACCTCGTGGGTGGTCCACGACACTGGGATCAGAGCCAGGAACCCCGCGGTGAGGAAGAGGCCTCCCCCAGTACCGGCCACTCGGCCTTTAGCCGCGGAGCCCTCCATGCAGATGGTACACTGCATGCCCACGGTGGAGATGGCGARGGCCAGGACGGACAAGACCACGGAGACCACCATCAGGGCCCGGGAGGCCTGGAGGTCTGAGGGTAAGGCCAGCATGGAGTTGTAGGTCTCACACTGAAAGGTTCCGGTGCTCTGGTAGACACACTCCATCCAGAGGCCCTTCATATTGGTCACGGCAGTGACGATGTTGGGCCCGATGTGGGSAGATGTCCGCCAGTAGGGAAGCACTGTGGACACCAGGGTACCCAGCATGCCTAGCAGACCCATGAAGAAGCCCATCAGTTCTAGAGCAGCTGACGCCATGGTGGACTGATGATGATAWTGATAGACCCTCTTGCTGCTGTTTCAGTTAACTCCAGCTCTCCATCCTTTTAACTCATACACTCTCACTGGTCCTCCTTCCCCACACTAACACAAACACTACACTCWCTTCTGCTACAAACACGATTGCTATTACGGTACTGTTGCCTGTTACAATCCTCTAAGCTCGCTGCTCTCTCTTTGACTGTAACTTGCCATAGAACCAGTTCCAATCCTGTGGGAACTCCTTACTCACACCAGTCTCTCTCTCTCTGACACACTGGTTAGCAAAGACTGACCTACCGACTGACTGGTAACTTGATTGAATCCATGTTCCTCACCATAACACTCGGTAGCCACTCTTCAAACTCTCCAGATGGAGTGTTACACTAGCTTGCTACGTCTGTGATCAGAATTCTGTACACTTTGTCAGGAAAGAACAACACAACACCTGACGAATGATGTTCTCTCTCTCAATGATGTTCTCTCTCTCTCAATGATGTTCTCTCTCTCTCAATGATGTTCTCTCTCTCTCAATGATGTTCTCTCTCTCTCAATGATGTTCTCTCTCTCTCAATGACGTTCTCTCTCAATTCTTGTTCTACTCTACAGTCTCAATCCTGACTTTTTTCCCCTCTCTCTTTCCTCCACTCTCTACTGCTCAGCATATTGCGCCTCTCTCGTTGTGTTTGTGAACCCACCATCACACTAACCTATCAGGTCCTTCACCTCTCCATGTACACAGACACTGGCATCCCCATTGGCACGGTGGGTTAAACATTCATTCAGCAATCAGTCATCTCTTTCCCAAAACAGACCTTTGGCACACGGTTCAGGCTACAACAAGGCCAGCTGATGGACAGGCCAGGCTAAAGAGAGCYGCATCTCTCCTGTATCGTCGCCAAACACTTCTATGGAACTGAGGGTAAACGAGGGAAACACATTTTAAGAAAGGGAGATCAAATTGAGCYATATTGAAAACTAAAACCCTAAACCAAATCCCATAGCTGTAATGTTAKATTATTAAATGAAACAACATCACACACACACACACGTACCGTCACAAAACCCCTGCGTCTGGCTGAGAGATGGTAATGCTATTCCTTAATGGAGACAGACAAGTGTGTGTTCATACTAGGCCTCGGTGTGTATGAAACCTGACGCTCTGCTCCTAATCTGTATTCATCTGTGCTCACATGTCACCAACAGCATAATGGGATTAGCTTGTAATCCAGCCACTCTTTCAGTGGAGGGAGGGAGAGGTCCAAGGTCCAAATGCACCAGAAACACTACATGATTATTAAGAGCAGTCTATATGGGCATACTGTACCAACCATAGAATTAGAATGAATGGGCCTTCTGGCCATTCTACTGCCAATGTTTGTCTATGGAGATTGCATGGATGTGTGCTTTGATTTTATACATCTGTCAGCATCYGGTGTGGCTGAAATAGCCGAATCCACTAATTTGAAGGGGTGTCCACATACTTTTGTATATATAGTGTATGTAACACAGAGTGTGATTTTTACACTAGGTCTACCATTCAAAAGTCTGCAGACAGAAATTTCAAAGCAAAGCATTTAGTATACAACATTACAATAAGGGTAGAAAAGGATTATAGCACATGCTATCCATTCAACAATTCCAAGCAGCTGTACTATTAAATAATTGTTTAACTGTGAAAGGTTTTGTCTAAATGTTTTTTACATCCAAGATAAGTGGCCCAATCAAAAATCATCCCCTAAACCCTATGTCCTATGCACTTGTGGAGATCTGAGAGGAATTGACAGGTGCATCAACTGGTATAGCTTGACCTTGCCCCACTAGGTAGAATTTACACCATATTGTGTATACCAATCAAATTCTCTCTCCAGAAGATCTCCAGAAGTGGATTGGGTTTAGGGGACGATTTTGGATTGCGTCAGTGAGGCTTCATTACAGCCGGCTGCCTTGAGTGAAATTGAAGGTAAAAAAAATAACAAAAAATGTGTTGTAGTCTTCTACAGGTAAAATAAAGTGCACTGGATATTATACAAACTATCCTGTAACAAACATAATGCATTTTGGACAACTAACATTTCTTTGGTATCACTTCATTTGAATAGTCTCCCAAGAAGATGGTTTGTAGATGTTCAATAACTGTCAACATTTCAACTAACCATCRATTAACCCTAACCCCAACCCTTATCCTAACTCTAAATTTAACGCTTACCCTAAACTTAACCCATATCTAGGGTTGCAAAGGGTCGGAAACTTTCCGGTAAATTTCCATAATTATTCCGGAAATTTTGCATGGGAAAATGCCCGGGAATTTTGGGAATTTTGCTTAAATTCATCAAAAAAGTTGGTTTATAACAGTGAGCCTTTTTTTTGTGGAATACACATAAGGCAATTCTAGGTATTGTGGCATATTTTGGTTAAACTATCCCCAATTCAATGGAATTGCAACCCTCTGCATGCACAGTGCATTCTTCCATCACATGTGCAGTYCACTATTCCATCACATGTACAGCTGATTCTCAAGATCTTGCACACTAATGAAATGCTATTGAGCCCACACTACTACACGGTCTGAGCCAAGGARMACATGCTTTCTGGTAAGTTTTGATTACAATACTGGGTGGGGTGAATATATTTTATATATATWTTTTATTTACATMAAATTGTATTTGTTATTTCTTTACAAAATAAATTCTAATCTTTACAGGCAAATGCCACGGGCACTATCTGATTTGTGGAGGCATTTCACTGCGGCTAATGTAGAAGGAKAAGCTGTGTACATTTGCWAATACTGTGCCAAATCATATGTGAAGAATGCAACAAATATGCAGAATCATCTGACAAAGTGCATAAAGTTTCCTCAGCGCTCACAACAAGCAACCTCTGACAAAAGTCCCTCTACTTCTATTCGAGGTGAAAATTATGAATCAGACACCTTATCGATAGCAACAGCTCATGGTTCTCCTGGAATCAGAAGTTTTTTTGACTCAATGGAGGAACGTAYTCAGAGAAATGCTGATGAATGTCTTGCTTGAGCTGTGTATGCAACTGGTTCACCTCTGATGCTCACAGGCWGTGTGTGATTTCTGAATGTTCCTCACCCAGCATACACCCCTCCAACCAGACATGCTTTATCTACTCTTTTGCTGGWTGCAGAGTTCAACAGAGTTCAAGTGAAGGTCAAGRAAATCATAGAGAAAGCAGACTGTATTGCAATCATCTCTGATGGGTGGTTGAATGTTCGAGGGCAAGGAATAATTAACTACATCATCTCCACCCCTCAACCAGTATTCTACAAGAGCACAGACACAAGGGACAACAGAAACACCGGTCTCCTACATTGCAGATGAGCTGAAGGCAGTGATCAATGACCTTGGACCACAGAAGGTATTTGCACTGGTGACAGACAATGCTGTGAACATGAAGGCTGCTTGGTCTAAAGTGGAGGAGTCCTACCCTCCACTTACACCCATTGGCTGTGCTGCTCATGCATTGAATCTGCTCCTCAATGAATCATGGCACTGAAAACAATAGATACACTCTATAAGAGAGCCAAGGAAATGGTTAGGTATGTGAAGGGTCATCAAGTTATAAGCAGCAATCTACATTGAAGCTGCCCAGCAACACACATTGGGGTGGTGTTGTCATCATGTTTGACAGTCTCCTGGAGGGGAGGGAGTCTCTCAAAGAATGGCCATATCACAGTCTGCCAATATGGACAGTCCCATCAAGAGGATCCTCCTGGATTATGTATTTTGGGAGAGAGTGGTAAGCAGCCTGAACACTCTGAAACCTATAGCAGTAGCCATTGCACAGATTGAGGGAGACAATGCCATCCTGTCTGATGTTCAGACTCTGCTTGCAGATCCGTACTGTCCTGCCCACTTCACTGTTGCTCCAAGCAGAGGAAACTGCAGTTCTGAAATACATCAAAAAGCATGAAGACTTCTGCCTGAATCCCATACACGCCGCAGCGTACATTTTGAACCCCAAGTATGCTGGCAAGAGCATCCTGTCTGGTGCAGAGATCAACAAGGCCTATMGTGTCATCACTACCATGTCTTGCCACCTTGGCCTGGATTCATTTATTTATTACCTTTATTTAACTAGGCAAGTCAGTTAAGAACAAATTCTTATTTTCAATGACGGCCTAGGAACAGTGGGTTAACTGCCTTGTTCAGGGGCAGAACGACAGATTTGTACCTTGTCAGCTCGGGGATTCGATCTTGCAACCTTTCGGTTACTAGTCCAACGCTCTAACCACTAGGCAAGGTTCTTGGCAGTCTGGCGAAGTACACTTCCAAGCAAGGGCTTTGGGATGGAGATGCAATATGGRAGTTGTGCCAACATATCTCATKAGCCACCTGGTGGAAGGGACTTTGTGGATCTGAGGCTCTTTCCCCTGTTGCCTCCATCATCCTCCAAATCCCACCAACATCAGCCACCTCAGAGCGCAACTGGTCCTTGTTTGGGAACACACACACCAAAGCACACAACAGGCTGACCAATATAAGGGGTGAAAAATTGTTGGCAATCCTGGCAAATAGTTTKGTTTCTAGACTATCATTTTACAGATGTATGTTGGAAAGGTTTTTGGGAGATACGATGGATCATTAGGGATCATTCAATATTCCCTTTATTTTGTTGTTCAGTGAAATAATCCTATGTGAAGAGTCAACTCATTTAATTAACGTTCAATTCGTAACTAAATTGTTGTTTTTCTATTGGAAAGATTTAAAAATGTGCAATTACTTATGATAAMGTCAAATGTTTARGTTTCTGTCTCCATATGATATGGTAAATATATCCAATGCAAAAAACATCTACATTTAAATGGTGTTAATATTAATTTGCATATATTTCTGTTAATTCCCATATATTCCCGTTAATTCCCACGGAAAGTTTCCACCTCTGAATATTCCCCAAKATGTGCAACCCTGCCCATATCCTAAACTTAACCCTTACCGTAAATCTAGCAAGCAGTTGCATATCAACAGATAGTTTGACCATCTTTGTATAAATCAAATGGAACTATTCAAATAAATTGTGAATGTTTTTTTCAACATGGAAATATACAAAGTGTAAACAAAAGCCCTGCTCAGTTCATGTGCTTATAAGAAAACTACTCACAATATTACAATATTTAACATACATACAATATTTAACAATATTCAGTGGAACATGTGGTTTGTTCCAGTTTTTGAATTTCAAATACCCCATCCTGACAGACTCGCCTCATGTGCATTAGGAGACACAAGCCCTTTAAAGAAAGTGCATTGGACATCTTTATACAAGACAGACTTCAGTAACATAACAAAACAGTCACATTCAAATGACATCTGAAGATTAAAAGGCTTGAGGTAAAAAGTAAGTGCATTGGACATCCTTAGACAAGAAAGCCTTCAGTAATAACATAAAACATCTGTCATGGTTCCACCTGTCACCAGAGGGCGGCAGAGACTSTCCTAGAGACATTAACGACCCTCAGGTGTGTCCTATTTACTCATTATGATTTCCCTGTTAAAAGAGGTGTGCTTTCTGGTTTTCTTTGCAGAAGCTTGAATTGTTTACCGTGTGCGTTTGTTTCCTGAGTGAGTTTTTGAGACTTAGTGTTTGTTGTTTTCCAAGTGTACTGTCATCCTGCGGCTACCGGTTCTCAGTAAAGTATTGTGTTTATCCTTAACCACTTATTCCTCATCTGGTCTCTTCTTTGCACCTGGGTCCAACCTCACCACATCACAGCAAGGTTCTACCTCAACATGGACCCAGCAGAGATCACCCAGATCCAGAATGCTTTAACCCAACAGGGAGCACTGCTGGGGCGGCAGCAAGAACAACTCTCCCAAATATCAGAGACCCTCTGGGCACTTACCGATTCCCTCCAACCACGGCCCAACCCTAACCCAGGAGGAGCCAATGCCCAAGTTTCATCGCCCAGTGCTAAAGATGTCGCCATAGTTCCTCCAGGGAACCTGCACCGGGAACCCAAGATCCCAGCCCCCAAGCGGTATGACGGCCACCCAGGAGAATGCAAGGGGTTCCTCACTCAGTGCTCTCTGGTGTTCGAGCTACAGTCCTCCTCGTTCCACACCGATCGGGCCATGATCGCCTACATCATCTCCTCTACTCTCGGGCAAGGCCCTGGCGTGGGCAACGACGGTGTGGGAACAGCAGCCACCATCCTGCAGCTCCATATTAGATTTCACTGCCGATCTGCGACGAGTCTTCAACCACCCAGTTGGCGGACGAGAAGCGGCAAGCCGACTGTTCAATCTCCGCCAAGGGGCCAGACCAGTGGCTGACTTCGCCATTGAGTTCCGCACCCTCGCCGCCGTGAGTGGATTACTGAGGCACTTGTCACCGCTTTCCACCAGGGTCTGTCTAACTCCATCAAGGATGAACTGGCCACTCAGGAACTGGGAGAGGACCTCGAGTCCCTGATAACGCTGGCCACCAGGATTAACAACTGCATCCAAGAACATGTGAGACAGCGCCTTTTTGACACCACCCCCGTATCCCAGTTTCCGGAGCAACCCAAGCCTCCCGAGCACAGCATTGAGGAGCCCAGGCAGCTATGACGCACACGTCTGAGCCCACAGGAAAATCTCGCCACCGGAACGCAACTACAATGTAGGCAACCCGGGAGCTTTTGGCATTTAAGTGGGCCCTTGACGGGTGGAGACGCTGGTTGGAGGGGGCACCTCATCCTTTTGTGATCTGAACGGACCATAAGAACTTGGTCTCCATTCAAGAAGCCAAGAGGTTGAATGCTCGCCAGGCTAGGTGGGCTCTGTTTTTTTAACAGGTTTAACTTCACACAAGGCCCGGGATCCAAGAATCTCCTCTAAATTAACTGGGCATCCAGGAGTTAATCAGACACTGGACTTCCTGATGCGGATATTCTGGTGGATATGAGATCCTTCGTTATGACCTGCTCCATCCGTGCCCAAAGCAACAGCGACCGGCTGGGTTGCTCTAACCTCTGCCCATCCCCAGCCGCCCCTGGTCTCACCTGTCCGTAGACTTTACCACAGGGTTACCCCCATCCCAAGGGCTTTTCACTATCCTGGTGTTTTGCCATCTTCCATAGTTTGAAGACCATGCCTTTTGTACAGAGATGGAAACTGGTTTTAAAAAATACCCCAAAAATGGACTGCAAGGCTATTTTAAGTGAAATAAATAAATGACTATAGWAAGTGCCTAGCTGCCAAATAAAGTAACAGGGTTGAAGTTAACTTAAATAAGTGAAAAATCTGCTGATTTCAGAAATGGTCATTTCCGCTAACATTTCTGTAAAACCGCGTACGAAAATCAAGATGTGTCAATTTGTTTGTCTACGTGTCATTTTAAATACAATGTAGATATTGGAGTAAATCTATTTTGGGATAAGACAAGTAATATGAGTAAGGGCAAATATCATAAGCTTGCAAAATGAGTTTGAATAAGACATAAGATTAACACTGCATTTATAACAGTTGGTTTTACTATATCTAATAAATGACCAAATCATTGATGGATTAATAGATCAAATGAATGCATTCTCATGACCGGTACATACGGGTACTTTGTTATACCTAACGATCCCGCTCCTTTTGGAAGGAAAAGAAATGCAAGATTGCAGGATTTTATTAGGTCAAACATATAAATCTAATATTGGATGTGCAACAGACATGTCGAGCATCTACTTTGCAARGCTGCCCACCCTCGAGCGTTTGCGTTACACAGAAGAGTTAAGATTGATCCGTCTTCCCTCATGCCCCTTCAGTCTCCCTCCTTCAAACTGGAGCAATGACCCTACACAGTGGCCAGAGATTTATCATCTGGACATCTACTCCTTCTTGATAGAATCTCCAGGTAGTAAATGGCCATTCCTGGTGCTATATTTAAATATATACAGTACCAGTCAAAAGTTTGGACACCTWCTTATTCTCAGGTTTTTCTTAATTTTTTTACTATTATCTACATTGTAGAATAATAGTGAAGAGATCAAAACTATGAAATAACACATATGGAATCATGTAGTAACCAAAAAAGTGTTAAACAAATCAAAATATATTTMAMATTTGAGATTTGCTGAGCATATGCTCAGCACTTGTTGGCTGCTTTTCCTTCGCTCTGTGGTCCAACTCATCCCAAACCATCTCAATTGGGTTGAGTTCGGGTGATTGCGGAGGCCAGGTCATCTGATGCAGCACTACATCACTCTCCTTCTTGGTCAAATAGCCCTTACGCAGCCTGAATGTGTGGTTTGTGTCATTGTCCTGTTGAAAAACAAATGATAGTCCCACTAAGCGCAAACCAGATGGAATGGAGTATCGCTGCAGAATGCTGTGGTAGCCATGCTGGTTAAGTGTGCCTTGAATTCTAAATAAATCATAGACAGTGTCACCAGCAAAGCACCCCCACACCATAACACCTCCTCCTCCATGCTTCACGGTGGGAACCACACATGCGGAGATCAGCCGTTCAGCTACTCTGTGTCTCAGACGCTTTTTTGGAAGCAAAAATCTCAAATTTGTACTCATCAGACCACAGGACATATTTCCACCGGTCTAATGTCCATTGCTCATGTTTCTTGGCCCAAGCAAGTCTCTTCTTATTGGTTTCCTTTAGTAGTGGTTTCTTTGCAACAATTGGACCATGAGGCCTGATTCAAGCAGTCTCCTCTGAACAGTTGATGTTGAGATGTGTCTGTTACTTGAACTCTCTTTATTTCTATTTGGGGACCTTTTGTCAGGAATGCCAGCAGGACTACAAGCTATGAATTACCTAACTGTTGTCCATTTCCTGTAGTTTGAATATGAWTTTGCCCTATAGAAAATGTATTTGGGACATGGAAAGTTCATTAGCTTTTTTTTTGTTCAATGTGAATTTCAAAATAGTCAACAAAGGATGTAAGATGAGGAAATGTTGCTTTCATCTCTGGTGGTACAGTACATGAAATGTATTCCCTGTCAGGCCAGTGAATCAGGAAGTTTATTTTAGCATACATCAAGATAAGCCATCTCAAAAACATGTCCCGTATAGTAACGTTAGTGTGTCCCAAGTTCAAGATTTGGCACAGCAGGGTTAAGGGTGGATTCTGGCGTAGCTTCAACGGGCAGAGGAAAAGTTGGTCACGAGTTGACACTTTGAAGTCCTTGTGRGGTGACTTGATCAATTGCACAATATATTCATGAAGGCGGAAAAACACTGATCAGCTTAGCCCAGTCATGGCTTTGCGTGCCTTGTCATTCCCTTTCACAGGATTGGCTCACGTCTCGTTTTCTTGCATTGCCAAAACTGCTGAGCTTTCTTTCAGAGCAAGTGTAACCGGTGCTGTACTGCACCGCTGTAACTCTGCGTTGTGTGTGGTTAATTGAGACTATAGACGTGGACTTAGGAGATCAGGTTGTTTTAATGAATCAGAATTCACTCTGCATCCTGCATCCAAAAGAAAATAAAACATTTGTAGAGCACATATGTTCTGCGAATCGTTGCATCTTTCTCTCATGGTGCTTCAAAAGGATTTTTAGAGAACAAAAGCGAGTACAGCCTCTCCTTATTATGCATCAACACATAACATATTTTACATAGATAAAACCACATACCTGCATCCAAAAGAAAATAAAACATTTGTAGAGCACATATTTTCTGCGAATCGTCGCCTCTTTCTACAACAGATGCACAATACAAGGGACTGGGATCATTCGAGGAGCTAGCCATCGTTCACACATACAATAGCCTGCTAATACCTTAGCTAGCTATTAACCACATGTTGAATTCAGAATGTTGATATCATCCTAAAAAGGTACAATTAAAGTCTAAGTCACAAAGTCTAAATATACAACATTATTCATGAACAAAACACTGTGTGRATGAGTTTGTGCCTAAAAMAATCWAACTTTTCTGAAGACGACAGAAAAAGCGGGCCTACCTCTCATAGTGCATCAAAATGATTTGAGCACGCAAATGTAAGTACACACTCCCCTACTCCCAGGATGCCAGGCATGCATAATAACAAATCAACATGGCATATTAATATATGAACCTGGTGAAATTCACAAAGTACTTTGACAACTGTTGCATTCACCCCTCCTGAATTTCACCAACCATGTAAAACTAAACAAAATAACCTACCAAGCTCAAGGCATAATTCTGGATTCAGCTCAAAGCTAATCATAGGGTTCAGGGCAAGTGAAAGTTGGTCAGGCCTTCAACTGCCCCTAGATGCATAGTGCCTCTTACACTATACCTACCTTAGCATTAAAAAAAAACTGTCATTCTGTACAAAATGATATCTGTACTATGTTAAACTTGCACCTTCTGGTGGATTAACTCAATTAGTCTCTTGACTGGTTTAACTACCCTCCCCGCCCTTGTGCGACCTGCCACTGGGCTAGGGGCCATGGTGACTAACAGTGGCTCTGGCCTTGGATCATTGGTCAGAGGAGTGTTTGAAGGAATCAGCTCCAGGATCTCAGAGGTGCTTCCCAGGTCATTTTCCTCAGGCAGGCGAGGTTCTTCTGGTTCTGACTTGCCATCTGATGTCCAGAGTAATCGCTTGAATCCTCCGTCACCCAAGATGCACTTTCCTCCCCAGAGTTCTCCATGTCTTCCCTGTCCAGTCCATCGCCGGAGTGGGTGGCCTCTCCTGCATCTACATTGATTGAAGGTCCTGCAGCATCACTGTCATTGAAGTGCACTGAATCATCAATTTCAAATGGCAGGAAATTCACCTGCAGCAGTAGATTCCTGTGAACCACTTTCTCTCTGCCGTAACGGTCTTGGATTATGTACGTGTGAGTTTGTGGATTGCCTGAAGTCACTGTGAAAATCTRGGGGTTCCACTTGTCAGCCAACTTGCGGTGGCCCATTTCACCCTTGTTGGCAATGAGGACACGATCACCCATGGAGAAACTGATGCCTTTAACCCGCTTGTCATACTCCCGACCTTGTCGTCTCTGTTGCTTGTCAGTGTGCCTTTGGGCAACACTCATAGCTTCCTTCAGCCCAGTGATCAGAGTCTCGACATACTTGTTGCAATCCACAACACTGGAGTTGTCCAAAACATTGCGGAACATCACATCCACTGGTAGCCGAGGGACCCTACCAAACATGAGAAAGAATAGCCCGTAGTCTCGAGAACAGAGGCATTGTAGGCAAATGTCAATGACTGGATTTGTTCAGGCCAATGTTCTTTGGTTTTCAAGGGCAGACTCCTGAGCATGCTACCTAAAGTTCTGTTGAAGRGTTCAGTTTCTCCATTCCCCATTGGGTGATATGCCGTGGTTCTTGAACTTTTGGACACCGGAGAGCCTAAGCAGTTCTGCTATTAGCTCACTCTCGAAATTCGCGCCCTGATCAGTATGGATCCTTGAAGCAAATCCAAATAGAATAGACAAATAGACACAGAAGACATGATCCCACAGTTTACGAGCTACTTGCTTGGCCGTCTGGTTTCTGCATGGCCATGCGTGGGCAAGTTTAGTGAAGTGGTCAGCCACCACCAGAACATCAACTGAGTTCTTCTTACTGTCTTCCACTGTTCAAAAATCCAAACACTCTCCATGGGAGAGCAAGTTTGGATGCTCTCTAACGGGGCTCTAGCCGCTGGCTCTGGAGTCTTTACTAGAACACATCTCTGGCAGCAGCGCACATACTCCTTGATGTCTCTCTCCATTGCAGGCCAGAAAAACCTCTGTCTGGCCAAGGCTAGAGTTCTAGCTTGGCCTTGATGTCCTGCAAGGTCGTGAATGCCAGTCATCGCTTTGAGTCTCAACACCTCTGGCAAGACATACTGGAACTTTCTACGGTTTGTATGACTCTCCTTAATGACACGATACAGAACTCCCTCTCTTAGGATCAAGCGGTCCCACTGTTTCATCAGCAACAACACTTTAGAAGAAACATTGTATCGATCTCGTCTGGTGGGCCGTTTCTTATTGAAGATTAAAGGGATGACCTTGGAAGAAGTCACAGAGTCTTGCAGCTGGAGATCTTGAAGTTCCTCATGCGAGAGTTCAGGCAAAGTGTCAATACCAGGAGAAAGCAGCTGTTGGGTGTTGGAACCAAGCTGGATGGCTTGCATCTCTGTTGAACATTCCCAGCTGATATGGAGCTGACATATGGCCTTCACTTCAGCAGTCGTCAAGGAAGTTATCTCCTGGGGATAAGAAGCCTAGCGGAAGGGACATCATGGACATCATCATTCAACGTCCCAACAGCCTCAGACAGAAGCGCTAGGTAGAACTCCCTCATCAGTCTCTGCGCGACAGTCACTGCGAAGGGGTCGCGGCTCAGTGTATCTGCTACTGTATTCTTGCTGCCTGGGATACGCTTCAAATCAAAGTTGTACAGTGCCAGCTTGGCAACCCATCTTTGTTCGCAAGCGTCCAGCTTGGGTTTTGTCATGATGTACGTTAACGGGTTACTATCTGTCCAGACAGTGAACTCGTGCCCCTTAAGCCAGTGACAGAATTTCTCACACACGCTCATTTCAGTGCTACAAATTCAAGTCTGTGTGCCGGATACCTTCTCTGCAACTTACTCAGGGTCTTGCTCACGAATGCTATGGGCCTTGCTTTATCTTCACCTTCAGGCACTCGACAAAGCACAGCCCCGAGACCATCCAAAGAAGCATCAGTGAAGAGAATGAACAGCCTCTCAAAATCAGGGTGAGCTAGCACAACACAATTCAAAAGAGCATCCTTCAGCATCTGGAATGCAACGACACACTCAGTCTAATCCGATAGTGTCAGCTTCCGGAAAATCCCACTGTTGATCTTCTTCCCATCTCTTCCTATTCTCTTTTGACCCCCAGTGAGTCCAAACAAAGGTCTGGCTATGGCGAAACAGTCAGGAATGAAGTTCTGGTAATATAATACCATACCCYAGAAGGATTTCAGCCTCCAATCAGAGGAAGTGCATCTGTCTGCCTCCATCAGCTGAGCTTGGCTCATCTTGGCAATGGCCTCCACCTTCTCAGGATCCACTGACACACRGTCCTCTTTAATGATATGTCTGAGGAATTTCACTGGTCTTCGTAGGAAGTGGCATTTCTTGGGTGCTATTTTAAGATTGTTGGCTCTTAGACGGCTAAACACAACTTCAAGTCGCTGTAGAGCCTGTTCCTCGGTGGGTGCAAAGACCAACAACTCATCTAGGTAACAAAGGAGATTTTTGAAATTTAGGTCCCCAGATATACTTATCATTCTCATGAAAGAGGCCGGGCTGTTACACAGACCTTGTGGCATGCGATTGTACTCATAAAGTCCSCTCGGTGTGGTAAAGGCTGTGTACTTCTTGTCCTCTTCATGAACTGGAATGTTATAAAATCCTGAGGTCAAGTCCATGGTGCTGAAAAATGCACTGCAACCAAGGGCTGCGAGGCAATCTGTTTGATGAGGAAGGGAATGAGCGTTCTTCACCGTTCGTGCATTCATCCACCTGAAGTCAGTGCATAACCTCAGACTCCCATCTTTCTTCCATACCATGACTAAAGGGGAGGCATACTCACTAACCGACTTGCATATAGGACCTACTTCCTCCATATCTGTCAATACCTTCCTCAGCTTCTGGTAATGAGCAGGTGMAACTCTTCTGTATGGTAGCCGGAAGGGTCTGTATTCAACTAGGTGGATACGGTGAACATAAATAACCCCTGGCTTCTCCGCAGTCCAGATTATGTCTTGAGAAGATGTCTTTTGTGATGGTATTCACAAGCTTCTCCTTCCACTGGTCAGTCACCTGGCATCCATCAATGTCTCCTAATTCTAGATCAGACAGTCTTTGTTTCAGGTTGTGGCAGCCATTGTCATCCTGCTTCTGTTCCATTGGGGTTTTCCTCACTTCATGAAGGCCCTGAAAGATTGTTGCATCCTNCAAGCGTCCAGCTTGGGTTTTGTCATGATGTACGTTAACGGGTTACTATCTGTCCAGACAGTGAACTCGTGCCCCTTAAGCCAGTGACAGAATTTCTCACACACGCTCATTTCAGTGCTACAAATTCAAGTCTGTGTGCCGGATACCTTCTCTGCAACTTACTCAGGGTCTTGCTCACGAATGCTATGGGCCTTGCTTTATCTTCACCTTCAGGCACTCGACAAAGCACAGCCCCGAGACCATCCAAAGAAGCATCAGTGAAGAGAATGAACAGCCTCTCAAAATCAGGGTGAGCTAGCACAACACAATTCAAAAGAGCATCCTTCAGCATCTGGAATGCAACGACACACTCAGTCTAATCCGATAGTGTCAGCTTCCGGAAAATCCCACAGTTGATCTTCTTCCCATCTCTTCCTCTTCTCTTTTGACCCCCAGTGAGTGCAAACAAAGGTCTGGCTATGGCGAAACAGTCAGGAATGAAGTTCTGGTAATATAATACCATACCCAAGAAGGATTTCAGCCTCCAATCAGAGGAAGTGCATCTGTCTGCCTCCATCAGCTGAGCTTGGCTCATCTTGGCAATGGCCTCCACCTTCTCAGGATCCACTGACACACTGTCCTCTTTAATGATATGTCTGAGGAATTTCACTGGTCTTCGTAGGAAGTGGCATTTCTTGGGTGCTATTTTAAGATTGTTGGCTCTTAGACGGCTAAACACAACTTCAAGTCGCTGTAGAGCCTGTTCCTCGGTGGGTGCAAAGACCAACAACTCATCTAGGTAACAAAGGAGATTTTTGAAATTTAGGTCCCCAGATATACTTATCATTCTCATGAAAGAGGCCGGGCTGTTACACAGACCTTGTGGCATGCGATTGTACTCATAAAGTCCSCTCGGTGTGGTAAAGGCTGTGTACTTCTTGTCCTCTTCATGAACTGGAATGTTATAAAATCCTGAGGTCAAGTCCATGGTGCTGAAAAATGCACTGCAACCAAGGGCTGCGAGGCAATCTGTTTGATGAGGAAGGGAATGAGCGTTCTTCACCGTTCGTGCATTCATCCACCTGAAGTCAGTGCATAACCTCAGACTCCCATCTTTCTTCCATACCATGACTAAAGGGGAGGCATACTCACTAACCGACTTGCATATAGGACCTACTTCCTCCATATCTGTCAATACCTTCCTCAGCTTCTGGTAATGAGCAGGTGMAACTCTTCTGTATGGTAGCCGGAAGGGTCTGTATTCAACTAGGTGGATACGGTGAACATAAATAACCCCTGGCTTCTCCGCAGTCCAGATTATGTCTTGAGAAGATGTCTTTTGTGATGGTATTCACAAGCTTCTCCTTCCACTGGTCAGTCACCTGGCATCCATCAATGTCTCCTAATTCTAGATCAGACAGTCTTTGTTTCAGGTTGTGGCAGCCATTGTCATCCTGCTTCTGTTCCATTGGGGTTTTCCTCACTTCATGAAGGCCCTGAAAGATTGTTGCATCCTCAACAGCCAAGCATGTAGACACATCGACCAGCTTCATGTTACGTCTTAGGGTGAGATGTTTGTCAGAACAGTTTACTACCTTTAAAGGGACCCAGCCATCTCCCCACATTGCGTAATAACTCTACCCACAAGTACGTTTCTGGGCATGACCTTTGACCTGTTAGGCTCGACTATTACAGTGCTGCCTGGAGACAATGCCACATTTTTAGGAAGTTTACCCCTAACTAAGTGTTCAGTCTTGGGCGAAAGAGTCACAGCTTGTGTGAGCCTCACTGTCCCAATCTTGCCATCAACTTGCTGTCCCTTCCATCTTGTGACACTTGTCATCATCTGCAGAAACTGCTCACCCTCTGGTGAGCAGGGCCATCCATGTTGTTGACGAGCTTCCAGTATTCGTCAGTGCCCTTCATCTTATGCAATAGATGCTTAATGACATTCGAACCCAGTAATGAGATCATCACGCTGTCCAGGAACAACTAGGGTGGGAACTTTAACATCAATCCCATTGATTTGCATCTCCAAGTCATAGAAACACTTTGAGGTCTTCTTCCCCCCACGCCCCACTAACACTAACTCTGTAGGAGGATGATAATGCTGAGGAAGGGCACCTGCTTCCAAAAGCATCTGCTCCACATGTTCACTCAATGTACAGGCCATAGACCCAGTGTCAAGCATGCCCTTAAGCTGCACTTTCCCATGTACAGACACAGAGGTGTAAAACAAATCTGAAAAAGCCTCAACCTCTTGTGAACCTAACATAACAATTTTAAAAAAAAGAGAGAGATGAACCTCTAACGGCCTTGTTCAATCGAACCCAATACTCCTATAACAGCCTCTCCGGGTACAGGTTTAGTATTGTAAAAATCAGCCAAAGGCATGCATGAAATAGGCCAATTCGCTGAAATTCTGTTTCAGAATGTCAAATACAATCTCTGGCTTCTCCTGTAGGATCAACAGTTGTCTCATTGCCGTAATATGTATCTTTACCATGTCTCTTGCTTTGCCAGATAATCGACTAATCATCTACATCTGATTGTTCCCCAACAGGACATCCCTTCCCTCCGCAAGTACATTCCTCATCAACTTCTCCCATTCATGATGGAGCATTTGTCTGTACCATCCCCTCTATATGTAGAGGTTCCTTCATGTCTGATTGCATAATGAACTTCATTTTACTGAGGTCTACATATCCTACTGACTCTGAGTGATGAACACTTATCTTCTCTGTTAT
>NC_036863.1:48909039-48980477 GCF_002910315.2 Salvelinus sp. IW2-2015 | reverse complement strand
TCTGTACTTACTGGTGGCTCATAAGTACTGGACCTGCCCCTCTGTAGTTCTTCCCTAATGGAGCTCCCTATTTCCCGGGCTAGCTGAGTGACCAGCTCAGCTAGACCATCTACAGGGACGTTTGGATTAACACTAGATGAAGGGCTTTCATCCCAATTTTTTGTGGAGCAAAACCTACTGGGGGAACCTCCTGCACCTACATGCTTTACAGGGGTTTGATCAGAGTATGAGAAAAACCTCCCCKTCCCAGCAGTGAATTTGGGTTCKTCATCACCATTATAAGATGCCATACCACTAAAGTTATGTTAAAATGTCTGTTGATGAACACACTTCTATGTTAGTTAACCATAAACAGCGCTCTCAAMACATCGTTTTCAGAAAAAGTCAGGAAAGAAAATAGACTGCAGTTCCGCTTTTTGCCACAAGGCGGCAAGAGTACCTCAATGATGTAAACAGAGTCTCTAGAGCAGCAGCGCCATGGTGATTGAGCTGACGTCGATCAACGATGAATCCGGGTCTGGAAGGACCCAATGTAACCGGTGCTGTACTGCACCGCTGTAACTCTGGGTTGTGTGTGGTTAATTGAGACTATAGACGTGMACTTTGGAGATCAGGTTGTTTTAATGAATCAGAATTCACTCTCTGCATCTGCATCCAAAAMAAAATAAAACATTTGTAGAGCACATATGTTCTGAGAGTCGTCGCCTCTTTCTATAACAGATGCACATTACCATTTAATACGTTTTTTTCCACATACGTATGTGTGTGGAGATGCTTGGTCCCAGTTTCCCTATCTCATCCTCTCGCCGAATGGCCTGAAGCCATAAGGCTCTACTTTTTGGATCTCTTGTGATAAGGAAGGCCTGCGAACCGGAGACCTGGGTTTTTAGAACTATTACTGGTGCAATATGTGACACAGCATCTTTTCGGCATAATTTTTGCCGAAACGGTAAAGAAACGTGATCAAAGTTAGCYACGTGATAATTCGCTGCACGGAAAATGCTTTGTTTTACCCCAAAAAGGGGCACAGACCTGACGACGCATTTTGTTTATATTTTTGGGACGTATTACCGGTCGGCTGTCTGCCCCCCCCCCCCAACTACAAGCTATGAATTACTTAAATGTTGTCCATTTTTTGTAGTTTGAATATGATTMTGCCCCATAGAAAATGTATTTGGGACATGGAAAGTTCATGTTTAAAGGCAATTTTTTTTAAATTAATGTGAGCATTTTGTTTATATTTTTTGGACGTATTACGGTCGGCTGTCTTACCTCAACTAGCCTGTACCCCCGCACACTGACTCGGTACCGGTACCCCCTGTATACAMCTTCGTTGTTATGTTATTGTGTTACTTTTTATATAAYAAAWTTTTTTTTACTACAGTTTATTTGATCAATATTTTCTTAACTCTTCTTGAACTACACTGTTGGTTGCTAAATTGTAATTACTTCGCCACCATTGGCCTATTTATTGCCTTACCTCCTTACTTCATTTGCACACACTGTATACAGATTTTTCTATTGTGTTATTGACTGTARYTCTGTTTATCCCACGTGTAACTCTGTGTTGTTGTTTTTGTCACACTGCTTTGCTTTATTTTGCCCAGGTCGCACTTGTAAATGAGAACTTGTTCTCAACTGGCCTACCTGGTTAAATAAAGGTGAAATAACATTTTTTTTAAAGGGCTTTTAAGTAAGCATTTCATGGTAAGGTCTACACTTGTTGTATTCGGCGCATGGGACAAATAAAGTTTGATTTGATTTGTCGGTGTCGTGGGTGGGTGGGTGGATCTTCGAAGCATGTTGCCAATCAAGGGTGTTATCTCTGGGGTGGCGCTAGAAGTAATTGCAAAGGATATAAGTGAAGAATTGGATCAAGTGGTTAGGACCGAACGACTGAACCGCATGGTAGACATTATATAGTTTTTTGATGAATAGTCTCTCCCTTTCTCAAGTGTATTTGGGTTAAATGAGATTCCCTGTGAGAGCCTTCTTGCCCAAACCCATGTATTGTGATACACTTGACACCAAATAATGTACATGTATGTAGAAGGGAGGAGTATTATATGCAAGGTGAGCCTAAATGCTCCAATTGTGGTGGTGAACATGCACCCGAATTCTTGAAATGTCCTGTCGGGATGAAGGAYACAGAGGTGGCGAGAATAAGGGCTGTCCAGGATGTCTCCTATCCGGAGGCGTTGAGAAGAGCGGAAGAAAGGCGTGAAGTTGAAGAAGTAATGGCAGTAGGAGTAGAGATGATGTTCCTTGTCAACACAGGGATCCTGCCGTGTTGCATGTTAGAAGGTGGACTTTTTGTTACTTTGGTTATCAATTGCACAGCACAAACGTAGAGTAAGTCATTAGACAATAGGCATTGTGAGTGCGGCTGATCAATACCTTTTCTTCAGAGGAATTGCAAGGAATCCTCTCGATGAATGCTTCTTCCTCACAGGCACATGAGTCTGTAGGGATGTGATTTGAATGTGACTGAAGGAGTGGGATGGTTGTTCAGATGTATTTTTGTATTATNTGTAGGGATGTGATTTGAATGTGACTGAAGGAGTGGGATGGTTGTTCAGATGTATTTTTGTATTATCCCCCCCCCCCGCAATGGAATAGTGGGTGGCGGCAATACACCAATAGTTGTCGTCTGCCATAAAACTTTAAAGAAGGAAAAGAAACGTGGTTTTAGAACCAGGTCGCTCCGGTGTCCACCTGGCGGGGCTGTTCATTAATCTTGACATTGTTTGCTCATGCCTTATGCATTTCAATCCAAGTTTTGAGTGCGGCAGTGCTTTAGTGTTATTGCACTTTTGATTTATTCTAGTTTCAGTGAAATGCATATGTAGCCTAAATGCTTTAACTGAACAAGTGAATATTTCAGATATTGTAGAAGTAACATGACGCCTTGTAGGACAGTTGCTTATTTGCACTAAAGGTTTTGGTCTATCTGCATTTAGTGTGCAGCTGTATCCATTTCCTGCACTTGTGTTTATGTGTAAAGTAATGGATGTGACGTTATTTTTAATACTTAGCTAACTGAAATTAAATCTCGTACACAGGCAGTCAGATTAGCTGACTTTGGTCTGCTCTACTACTTCATCAACCTTTCATTGTTATGCAGAAGGCCTACTTTTCAAGGCTGCAGTTTGAGGGGCCCTGATGCAACTATCAACCCTGAGAGAACCAGTTGGTAAGTCTTTCAACCTCATTGATAACATTATTTAACAGAAATGTCTTGTAGAATAAGTTTGGGATTTCCCCTGTTTTAGTTAGATGGTTCCTCCTTCTGGCCCATTAATAAAGGCACAATCCTTAACTGTGACAATGCTCTGACTGGTGTCAAAAGATGACACATTGCCCTCATGAAATGTCTATTCTATTAGCTTATCTGATATGTTATTGACATTAAACAATAATTGCAGGTATAAACCTACATGCAATAGCTTAAAGATTCAAAATGGAAGGACATGGAACAGAGGTGAGTTGAAATTCACACATTGAGGTTGATGAGCTGAGGATTTCCATAATTTGTAGGATACATTCGGGATTATTCATGTAGAATGGTTACTTGCCCTGAAAGTAGCCCATATGCAAGTAGAAACTAAATCAAATCGTGGTTCGAATTAAAAAATACAGGTTAAAAAAGACTGTTTGTCTGACACGTTGCTGTACTAAGACAAATATTTAGGAATGGTGACATCAAGATTGATCTAATCGACTGATATGGTTCTATCATAATAATGTTTGGGCTATTGCCATAAGTACAAAAACTATTTTCCCCTTATAGACTGATGTTGAAATGAGAACTACAATGATTCCAGTGCATTATTGTGACAATGGGTGACTTCATGACAATGGGTGACTTTTCAAAGTAAATATTTTTGGAGGGTTTCTTGTATTTTTTGGATCGTTTGTTCATAGATTAACTTTCTAATATTTTACATAACACTTTTTATTTAACCTTTATTTAACTAGGCAAGTCAGTTAAGAACAAATTCTTATTTACAATGGCGGCCTACCCCGGCCAAACCCTCCCCCAACCCAGATGACTGCTTGACAAATGGTGTACATTTGAAGACAAAGTGATACGAGAGAACCTGAAAAGCACACCCTTGCCGCAGCGGTTGCTGAAATCTACAAGAAACCAGCATGATGACTGTCTAGGTCAGGCCTGGGCAAAGACCGGCACGGGGGCCACTCAAATCACATAAAGAATTTGCAATAGTAAAGTTTTGAAAAACGTGTTTGTTATTCAAATTAAAGCCCAATGAATACTCGCCTTTGTGTAATATTTTAACTCCCACCGCTTGTGGGACATTTATTTTGAAGGCACGTATAAATAACAACTGCACGAGGACAGACCGTGACTGACAGGCTGACACACACGACACAGTTACAAATAGGAGCTAGGGCKTCCCGAGTGGCYCAGTGGTCTAAGGCACTGCATCGCAGTGCTAGTTGTGCCACTAGAGATTCTGGGTTCGAGTCCAGGCTCTGTTGCAGCCAGCTGCGACCGGGAGACCAATGGGGCGGTGCACAATTGGCCTAYCGTCGTCTGGGTTAGGGGATGGTTTGGCCGGCAGGGATGTCCTTGTCCCATTGCGCACTAGCGACTAGGTGGGCCGGGCGCAGTGGATGCTGACATGGTCATCAGGTGTACTGGTATTTCCTCCGACACATTGGTGCGGCTTGCTTCCTGGTTAAGTGGGCATTGTGTCAAGAAGCATGGTTGGTTGGGTTGTGTTTCGGAGGATGCACGCTCTCGACCTTTGCTTCTCTCGAGTCAGTACGGGAGTTGTAGCGATGAGACAAGACTGTAAATACCAATTGGATACCACAAAATTGGGGAGAAAAAAGGGGTAAAATGTAATTTTTTAAATTATTTTTAAAAATCCCTGTTTCAGGTCAGTTAGGATCACCACTTTATTTTAAGAATGTGAAATGTCAGGATAATAGTAGAGAGAATTATTTATTTCAGCTTTTATCGCTTTCATCACATTCCCAGTGGGTCAGATGTTTACATACACTCAATTAGTATTTGGTAGCATTGCTTTAAATTGTTTAATTGGGTCAAAGTTTTTTGGTAGCTTCCACAATATATGTTGGGTGAATTTTGGCCCATTCCTCCTGACAGAGCTGGTGTAACTGAGTCAGGTTTGTAGGCCTCCTTGCTCGCACATGATTTTTAAGTTCTGCCCACACATTTTCTATAGGATTGAGGCCAGGGCTTTGTTATGGCCACTCCCAATACCTTGACTTTGTTGTCCTTAAGCCATTTTGCCACAACTTTGGAAGTATGCTTGGGGTCATTGTCCATTTGGAAGACCCATTTGCGACCAAGCTTCAACTTCCTGACTGATGTCTTGAGATGTTGCTTCAATATATCCACATKATTTTCCTGGTGGTTGGCTGATTTTGCCGACGGAGGGAAAATTACTCCTCCTGACCCGCCAAGTAGAAGCCAACAATCTCACCCACCTTCCGACACTACTYGTCTGTTCCCRATCAGATGACCAGCGGGAGAAGTATACATCGCTGCTGCGTGCTTTGAACGGTGAGTTTTCTCYTKATTTTGAAGATTTCAAAGTGTGGAAAATGGCTTTCTGTTGGTTTCCTCTCCTTTCACCTTCAATGTGGATAACGCTCCCACTGACTTGCTACTTGAGCTGATCGATCTTCAGTCTGATGCAGTGATTGGAGAACTATTCAAAACAATGTCAATGACGAGGTTCTATGCATCGCTCGATGAACAAACCTGACTTCACTGCTCTAGTCAATGCCCATCAGAGACTTCACTCCTCACACTGATTGAGTAGTTGAAATGTAATGTTGAGCTCTCTCTCTTTCTTGTGTTTTTGTGCATACCCAAGAGTTTTGTCTGTGGTGCTGAATGCACAGTTTACTTTTCCCTCCGTGTTGTTCATTGCATGTTTAGTAATGAAAATACCTACCAAAAGGAGAACATGGATGTGGTTTATTTCTGTGCATGTTAAAAAAGTAAAATAAGCAGCATATCTGCGTGTGATTTACAGTAGATATATCTGTCAACACAGTCATACACATGATGTATAATCCTGTAATATGATTCTGACCTGCGATGGCAAAAATATATTCTCATGTGGCCGTCTATGGAAAATCATTTCCCAGGCCTGGTCTAGGTAAACAGGGAGGGAATTGGCATGTTTTGTGATAATATGCCATGTTTCATTTGATTGCAAGGTGAATGTTTTTCTTTGTTTGGTCATGTTTCCCATAGAATGGGACAGCCATACGTCTTCACTCCTCCCTCTGCATCTCCTTTCTCCTCAACCTGCAGGACGGAAGGGGCCACAAAAGATCAGTGTTCAACTGACAATGGACTGTCTGGTGGTGTTTTAAAAGGTATTGTGCAGGCCTGTGTGATTTCTGTGATTCCACAGGGTCTGTCTACATGTTCAGTATGTGTACACTTTCATGTCCAGTGAAATGCCATCCACTTAGTCCTTCTTTCCTTTTCCAAATCTTGTCGGAGCCTGACCGAGCATCTCAACGAGATCGAGGGACCACGTCACAACCTTACCTACTCACCACCGGAACAACGAAGCAGACGATCAATCTTCTTCATCTGCATGGACAAGAAACTCATCCAATGCCAGGCACACCTCTCTGGCAACGTTTGATGAACTCTTTAAGGCCCACTTTGTGTTCAGCGCACAATACGACGAGTCCCTCCGTGCCATGTACATCTTCCTCCAGACAACAGTGTTTGAAATTGGTGTTGGCAGCACCAGAGAGCTCCAAGGTAAAGGAACTGAGAGTTAAACTGACAATATATAGATGCTACATTTACCAGTCATTGAATGACACACCTTGCACGTTGATTCGCCACCTCAAGCTTTTGCATGGTTTACATCAAGGTAAAAATTTCATTTTGACATGTGCACAGGATGATGTTCATTGCAATTTAAAAGTTGAGTAGGTTTCAGAAAGCATCTAAGGAATTTCCATAGTGGTGAGTAAGCCCAATTAGCTGATATTGATACACCACCAACTCGACCAATAGTGATAGTTGATCAAGTTCCTTTGCAAATGTGTGCCCCTGATGTAGCCCAATCAGATTCAAGTGAACGTCCAGAGAGCTCTCAAATGTCAAAAGACCAGGCTCAAGAGATGTGTGCCCCTGATGTAGCAAAATCGGATTCAAGTGAACAACCAGAGAGCTCTCAAATGTCAAAGACCAGGCTTAAGAGATGTGTGCATCTATTGTTGCAAAGTTACAAGGCACTGGTGTTGCAATCAATGGGATTATTTCAGTAGTTGAAAGCATGGATGAATATGTGGAGTCTTAAGGGTTAACTTTGAGAGTAGTCCTCCCTGACAACCCAAGTGGAGCTGTAGAAGGTGTTTTTGACAATGTACATAATCCTTTCAGTGACCTGAATACTGATGCTAAGTGGAAGAAATACTAATGTGAGAAATGGGGAGTTGTTGAACCTATTGGAATACCTTTAGGAGGGTCATCACTAGTTACCACAGCCACAAAGTCAGGTTCGCCTACTCGACCAATCAGATGTGATAACATGTACGCCGGTTTAGTCAGATGATGGAGTATGATGATGCGTATGCCGACCGGCTTGCAGGGGAGAGACATTCAATTTTTTTTCTTACTAGCTCTGACTTTGATGACTGCTACTTTATTGAGGGAAAATGTACTTCCGATTTAGCTAATTGCTACTTTATTGAGGGAAAATGTACTTACTGTGTTATGTGGTTGTCCCACCTATCTATCTTAAAACATTTTACTGCAGTGGACTAAATCAGGGTCACACACAGTGTTTCTTGGTACAAATCTACTTTGAAACCAAAGTACACACCACACACACGTGGTAATGGGCTTAAATGTCAGATATAAAGTTGAAATGTATACAATTTTGAGTTATCCCAATATTACACTTGCACTGGGGTGCAAAAGAGCAAGAGGGTAAGTGTAAAATATGGGGATGAGGTAGTCGGGTGTGCTATTTACAGATTGGCTGTGTACAGGTGCAGTGATCGATCGGTAAGCTGCTCCGACAGCTGATGCTTAAAGAGATGGAGATAAGAGACTCCAGCTTCAGATTTGTTTTGCTATTCGTTCCAGTCATTGGCAGCAGAGAACTGGAAGGAAAGGCGGCCAAAGTAAGTGTTGGCTTTGGGGATGACCAGTACAATATACCTGCTGGAGCGAGTGCTACATGTGAGTGTAGCTATGGTGACCAGTGTGCTGAGATAAGGCGGAGCTTTACCTAGCAAAGACTTATAGATGACCTGGAGCCAGTGGGTTTGGCGACGGATATGTAGTGAGGGCCAGCCAACGAGAGCATAGAGGTCCCAGTGGTGGGTAGTATATGGGGCTTTGGTGACAAAACGGGTGGCACTGTGATAGACTACATCCAGTTTGCTGATTAGAGTGTTGGGGGCTATTTTGTAAATGACATCGCCGAAGTCAAGGATCGGTAGATGTAACAGTTTGTAACAGTTTCCATCTCTGTACAAAGGCACGGTCTTCAACGTATGGAAGATGGCAGCAATTTAATAATAATAATATACTTAAACTATGTCATTTCTAGACACCCAAAGCCCTTTACAGTGTAGGGGAAACTCACCACCCTAACCCCACTTACATATGTCAAGTATCAATGTGCAGCGGTTAGGACGGAGTCAGGCGCAGGACACAGAACTGAGTAAAATACGTACTTTACTCGAAAAGAAACAACAAATATTTCCACGCAGGGAAAACACACCAGCTCACAGTCTTGAACACTAAACAAAAAACAAACACGCACAAAACCATGTGGGAACCAGAGGGTTAAATAGGGAATACATTATAACATAATGGGAACCAGGTGTGTACAATCAAGACAAAACAAATGGAAAAAGAAACGTAGATTGGTGACAGCTAGAAAGCCGGTGACGACGACCGGCGAACGCCGCCCGAACAAGGAGAGGCACCAACTTCGGCGAAAGTCGTGACAGTACCCCCCCTTGACGCGTGGCTCCAGCAACGCGCCGACACCAGCCTCGGGGACGACCCGGAGGATGAGGCGCAGAGCGATCCGGGTGGAGACGGTGAAATTCCTGCAGTAAGGAAGGGTCCAGGATGTCCTCCACSGGCACCCAGCATCTCTCCTCTGGACCGTACCCCTCCCACTCCACGAGGTACTGAAGGCCCATCCCCCGACACCTTGAGTCCATGATGGCTCGCACAGTATATGCCGGGAACCCCTCGATGTCCAGAGGGGGCGGAGGAACCTCCCGCACCTCAGATTGCTGGAGCGGACCAGCCACCACCGGCCTGAGGAGAGACACATGGAACGAGGGGTTAATACGGTAATCAGGGGGAAGCTGTACCCTATAACATACCTCGTTCAGTCTCCTCAGGACTTTAAATGGCCCCACAAACCGCGGACCCAGCTTCCGGCAGGGCAGGCGAAGGGGCAGGTTTCGGGTCGAAAGCCAGACCCGGTGCATACACCGGGGCCTCAGCGCTCGCCTTCTGTCGCCTGATGGCCCGTTAGAGGCGCACATGGGCAGAGTCCCATGTCTCCTCCGAGCGCCGAAACCATTCATTCACCGCAGGTGCCTCGATCTGGCTCTGATGCCACGGTGCCAGGACCGGCTGATAACCTAGTACACACTGAAATGGAGACAGGTTAGTGGAGGAGTGGCGGAGGGAGTTTTGGGCCATCTCTGCCCAGGGGATGAAAGCCGTCCACTCCCCCGGCCAGTCCTGGCAATAGGACCGCAGAAACCTACCCACATCCTGGTTAACTCTCTCCACCTGCCCATTACTCTTGGGGTGAAACGCTGAGGTCAGGCTGACCGCGACCCCTAGACGTTCCATGAACGCCCTCCAGACCCTCGATGTGAACTGGGGACCACGATCAGAAACTATATCCTCAGGCACTCTGTAGTGCCGGAAGACGTGTGTAAACAGGGCCTCCGCAGTCTGTAGGGCCGTAGGGAGACCGGGCAAAGGAAGGAGACGCAGGGAAAACACACCAGCTCACAGAAGTCTTGAACACTAAACAAAGAACAAACACGCACAAAACCATGTGGGATCCAGAGGGTTAAATAGGGAATAAATTATAACGTAATGGGAACCATGTGTGTACAATCAAGACAAAACAATTGGAAAAAGAAACGTAGATCGGTGGCAGCTASAAAGCCGGTGACGACGACCGCTGAACGCCGTCCGAACAAGGAGAGGCACCAACTTCGGCGGGAGTCGTGACAACATACTCATTATTCATATTTATTTTATTGGCCCTTCCAAAAGTGACTTACATTTAMTTTTTTTTACAGATATTTATTACATATACAGTGGCTTCAGAAAGTATTCACACCCCTTGACGTTTTCCACATTTTGTTGTGCTACAGCCTGAATTAAAAATGTATACAATTTAGATTTTACAAAAGAGTAAAAAAGGAAAAGCCTTGCGTCAATAAGTATTCAACCCCTTTGTGATGACAAGCCAAAATAAGGTCAGGAGTAAACATTTGTTTAACAAGTCACATAAGTTGCATGGACTCACTCTCTGTGCAATAATAGCGTTTGACATAATGTTGGAATGACTGCCTCATCTCTGTACCCCACACATACAATTATCTGTAAGGTCCCTTAGTCGAACAGTGAATTTCAAACACAGATTCAACCACAAAGGACAGGGACGTTTTCTAATGCCTCACAAAGAAGGGCACCAATTGGTAGATGGGTAAAAATAGAAAAAGGAGACTGAATATCCCTTTGAGAATGTTGAAGTTATTAATTACACTTTGGATGGTGTATCAATACACCCAGTCACTACGAAGATACGAGCGTCATTCCTATATCAGTTGCCGGAGAGGAAGGACAACGATCAGGTAATTCACCATAAGGCCAATAGTGACTTTAAACATTTCTGTTTTTACGTTGTCATTATGGGGTAATGTGTGTAGATTGATGAGCAAAAAACATTTTATCCATTTTAAGATAAGGCTATAACGTAGCAAAATGTGGAAAAAGTCAAGGGGTCTGAATACTTTCCAAATGCACTGTATATAGGCAGGGATAAAGTGACTAGGCAACAGGATAGATGATAAACAGTAACTGCAGTGTATGTTATGCGTCAAAAGAGTTTGGGCAAAAAGGGTCAATGCAGATTGTCCGGGTACATATTGGTTAAGTATTTAACAAACTGTTCAGCGGTCTTATGGCTTGGGGGTAGAAGCTGTTCAGGGTCCTGTTGGTTCCAGACTTGGTGCATCGGTTCTGCTTGCCATACGGTACCAAAGAGAACAGTTTGTCTTGGATGGCTCAAACCATTTACTGTAATGGTTTGAAATGCAATTCATGAATGAGGTCGCCAGACGGTGCTTTAGTCTATCTCACAGTATGAGACAGGAGGACTGAATATTCGCAACGCAGTATACAGTACTTCTATCTTTAGAGTGAACTTTGCGTAAAGATTGCTCCAATTGTTTTCTGATGTTAGTGTGACCCTAGTAGAGGGTCACTTGGTGTCCAGTGTATGTGTGTAACCACCGTGTGTCCCTGCCGCTGGCCCTCCTGACCACACCTCACCACTCTGGACTCATTACAGGAGGTGCTGGGGTGTCAGGTCAGCCCTCACCCCCTCTCCTCACACCTCCAACGGCACACTCTAGGGCCCAGTGTCCCCCCTCCCRCTCCCCCTCTCCTCTCTAGCACCTAGCACCTTGTTAGAGCCAGTCTCACCCTGAGAGGAAACACACTGCCTCTCCCAAAACTGAGACCTGTTCCCACACCACCACCTATAGACTACTACATTCCTTACCACCTGTACACACAGGCATGATGACACACACAGTCCCAGAAACACACTCTGAACTACTGACCCTGCTCTGACCTATAATACGCAAGAATGAAATTACAGAGSTAACTTTGATAATACAGGGATTAAAACAACTTAGCTGTTCACTGACTGTCCAGAAGCATTTCGGGGAGACCATCATTCCATTTTGAAGATGACATCTTGACAACCTGTAGAAATATAATACAACTCCTCAGAAACATGTTTGAAAATCATCAGAGACCAAACACCAGAAGGATTTTATTTTTTATTTCACCTTTATTTAACCAGGTAGGCAAGTTGAGAACAATTTCTCAAGGATGAGATGTAATTCCAAAACGAATCCTGGAATTTGGATATCCCTGGGAATTTAATGAAATTGTTTTTACAGCCACATCCAAGTAGCTGAATGTTAGCGGATAAGAATGTGGGCTATGTCGTATTGTATGAGTTGACTTTCATTGTTTCTCTACTAAATGAATACTGGTCAATACAGGGTCAGTGCAGTGGCTAAAAGTGTGTATCTGAGTTTGTTCAGGCATGTCAGTGAGTGTGTGAGTGCCTGCAGGTCACAGTGAGAGTGTGTAGACTAGGTGCTGATGTGGGAACTCTGGGACATTGTATTGTGTTTCTCCTGCATGAGACTGGCTCTAACAAGGTGCTAGGAGAGAGGGGGGGGGGGGGGGGGCTCTGGACCCTGGAGTGTGCTTGTGGTGGTGTGAGGGGAGGGGGTGAAGGCTGACCTGACACCCCAACACCTCCCCAAATGAGGCCAGAGGTGTGAGGTTTGGTCAGGAGGGCCAGAGGCAAAGTCACTCTGTGGTTACACACATACATTGTGGACACACAGTGACCCTCAATGGGGTATCATTACATTTCATCATAGTGATATCTCTGTAATATTATAGTGTAATGTAATGCAGTGTGCTGTTGAACTACTTTAATTGACTGTGGAGGCTACATTGTAAACATTTCTTGACTTTTGGGTAAATTATCATTTTGGTCTCTTTGTTTTTATTTATTTGAATACATTTATTTTATTTTAATACATTTTTTATGTAACCTTTATTTAACTAGGCAAGTAAGTTAAGAACAAATTCTTATTTTACAATGACGGCCTACCCCGGCCAAACCTTCCCCCTAACCCGGTGCGCCGCCCAATGGAACTCCCGATCACGGTCGGTTGTGATTGTCACGCCCTGACCGTAGAGATCGTTTTATTCTCTATGTTTGGTTGGTCAGGGTGTGACTCGGGTGGGAAACTCTATGTTCTCTGTTTCTATGTTTTGGCCGGGTATGGTTCTCAATCAGGGACAGCTGTCTATCGTTGTCTCTGATTGGGAATCATACTTAGGCAGCCTTTTTCCCTTTTGTGTTTGTGGGTAGTTGTCTTTGTTAGTGGCACTATAGCCGAAGTAAGCTTCACGGTCGTTTCCATGTTCTTTGTTTTGTTGGCGACATTTATAAATAAAAATAAATGTACGCTTACCACGCTGCACCTTGGTCCGGTCATTTTCAAGACGACGATCGTGACAGTGATACATTTATACTCATACTGTAAGCCTACATCGACTGTCTCTGAATATAACAGACTGTGGACCTAATGTGTCACTCAACTCTGTATCTACCGTAAAACTTCAATTAATAGCCCGGGKGTTTATTTGCTTAAATCACAGAACACAGGCTTGAGACAGGCTTCTATTTGAGCCAGGCATTTATTTCCTTAATGCACACAGCTTTTGCTCATTTGCATAGTTAAATGTTTAGTTTCAGCATTCACTTCCAGCATTTTAATACATTTCTTAATTTCCTGCACCATAGTGTTATCACCGTGTCACAGTGACTGTGCATTTTCGACAGTTCTTCCTTTCACCACTATAGGGCGATCGTCCAATTTCTGGGGGGAGGGGGGGTACTAAGCTAACATATGGAATTATTTTAAGAAGGTCATAACATGGACCATTTCGCTATTTGATTTAGAATTGTTGCACCCCTTTAGGTATAATTGTTGTTAGGTATAATAATGTTAGCCCATAGAAACGCATTGAATAACACACGCATAAATGGGAAAAAGACAGGCAAAAAATAAATCACAAATAAGGTTTTGAAGTGTCTGTCCTATATCTAGGATATATAAAAAAGCTCAATAAATATTTTTCGTTTTTTGGGATACATATTTAACCCCTTATTTTTGTTAGAATCATCTACCTCCATACTTCCATTCATTTGTATGGGTTAGCTTCCGATGAGTCCCATGACACTTGTGGGGGTCGTAGAGCAAAACGGAGAACACCATCTGTTTGTGAGAGTCTCCCCTTTACACGGTGGGGTCATGTTGGTTTGTAGCCCAAACGGTTTGGACGCTACAGAAGTTTGTACATCAGCGTTACCGAATTCAGACCAGTCCCGTGGGGCTTGTGGGGGTCGTAGAGCAAAACGGAGAACACCGTCGTGTTCATGAGTCTCATCTTTCAACAGAGTCATATTAGTCCAAACCATTCGGACGTTATAGATGCCTTTGTGAGAAGACCGATTTTTGGGATGTCTCATGGTCTGACAAACAACGCTGTAGCTCGCCCAACTTCCACCGAAGGCCCACATAGGCAGATGCGGCTAATTGAGACGCAGCCCAAGCAAAATGATATCTCTAGCTTAAATTGGGGATTTTATTTTATTATGTTACTTAAATTGACGGACTCTTAAGGGATTTTAAGGGAGTTATCTACAGGGAGGTAGATCGCTTGACCATCGCTTGACCTGCATGTTGGATGGAAGAAAGAAAGCGAGAAAGTTATGTAAAGCTGGGGTATATGAGGTACGCAGTAAGAGCATTCTATGTTTTGTGTTCTATGTTTTCTATTTCTGTGTGTTTGGCCGGGTGTGGTTCTCAATCAGAGGCAGCTGTCTATCGTTGTCTCTGATTGAGAACCATACTTAGGTAGCCTTTTCCCACCTGTGTTTTGTGGGTAGTTGTTTTGTGTTTTGTGTTGCTGCACCCTACAGGACTGTGTCGTTTTCGTTCCTTCTCTTTGTTATTTTGTTTAGTGTTCTGATTTTAATAAAATATCATGAACACGTCTCGCTTTGGTCCAGTCATTCATAGGAAGAGGATCGTTACACTGCCCCTCCCAAAAGATAGAATTTGTAGATAATTGGCCCTCTTTCTGGGACTCACCCACAAACAGGACCAAGCCTGGCCTGTTGAGGAGTGACGGACTCCATCCTAGCTGGAGGGGTGCTCTCATCTTATCTACCAACATAGACAGGGCTCTAACTCCTCTAGCTCCACAATTAAATAGGGTGCAGGCCAGGCCAGCTTAGTGCCACTAGCACAGTCAGTGTAGTCAGCTCAGCTATKCCCATTGAGACCGTGTCTGTGCCTCGACCTAGGTTGGGCAAAACTAAACATGGCGGTGTTCGCTTTAGCAATCTCACTAGAATAAAGACCTCCTCCATTCCTGCCATTGTTGAAAGAGATCGTAATACCTCACATCTCAAAATAGGGCTACTTAATGTTAGATCCCTCACTTCAAAGGCAGGTATAGTCAATGAACTAATCACTGATCATAATCTTGATGTGATTGGCCTGACTGAAACATGGCTTAAGCCTGATGAATTTACTGTGTTAAATGAGGCCTCACCTCCTGGTTACACTAGTGACCATATCCCCCGTGCATCCCGCAAAGGCGGATGTGTTGCTAACATTTACGATAACAAATTTCAATTTACAAAAAAAAAACAGACGTTTTCGTCTTTTGAGCTTCTAGTCATGAAATCTATGCAGCCTACTCAATCACCTTTTATAGCTACTGTTTACAGGCCTCCTGGGCCATATGCAGCGTTCCTCACTGAGTTCCCTGAATTCCTATCGGACCTTGTAGTCATAGCAGATAATATTCACATTTTTGGTGATTTTAATATCCACATGGAAAAGTCCACAGATCCACTCCAAAAGGCTTTCGGAGCCATCATCGACTCAGTGGGTTTTGTCCAACATGTCTCTGGACCTACTCACTGTCACAGTCATACTCTGGACCTAGTTTTGTCCCGTGGAATAAATGTTGTGGATCTTAATGTTTTTCCTCATAATCCTGGACTATCGGACCACCATTTTATTACGTTTGTAATCGCAACAAATAATCTGCTCAGACCCCAACCAAGGAACATCAAAAGTCGTGCTATAAATTCTCAGACAACCCAAAGATTCCTTGATGCCCTTCCAGACTCCCTCTGCTTACCCAAGGACGTCAGAGGACAAAAATCAGTTAACCGCCTAACTGAGGAACTCAATTTAACCTTACACAATACCCTAGATGCAGTTGCACCCCTAAAAACTAAAAACATTTGTCTTAAGAAACTAGCTCCCTGGTATACAGAAAATACCCGATCTCTGAAGCAAGCTTCCAGAAAATTGGAACGGAAATGGTGCCACACCAAACTGGAAGTCTTCCGACTAGCTTGGAAAGACAGTACCGTGCAGTATCGAAGAGCCCTCACTGCTGCTCGATCATCCTGTTTTTCCAAATTAATTGAGGAAAATAAGAACAATCCGAAATTTCTTTTTGATACTGTCGCAAAGCTAACTAAAAAYCAGCATTCCCCAAGAGAGGATGGCTTTCACTTCAGCAGTAATAAATTCTTGAACTTCTTTGAGGAAAAGATCATGATCATTAGAAAGCAAATTACGGACTCCTCTTTAAATCTGCGTATTCCTCCAAAGCTCAGTTGTCCTGAGTCTGCACAGCTCTGCCAGGACCTAGGATCAAGAGAGACACTCAAGTGTTTTAGCACTATATCTCTTGACACAATGATGAAAATAATCATGGCCTCTAAACCTTCGAGCTGCATACTGGAKCCTATTCCAACTAAACTACTGAAAGAGCTGCTTCCTGTGCTTGGCCCTCCTATGTTGAACATAATAAATGGCTCTCTATCCACCGGATATGTACCAAACTCACTAAAAGTGGCAGTAATATTTTCTCTTGAAAAAGCCAAACCTTGACCCAGAAATTATAAAAACCTATCGGCCTATATCGAATCTTCCATTCCTCTCAAAAAAAATTGAAAAAGCTGTTGCMCAGCAACTCACTGCCTTCCTGAAGACAAACAATGTATACGAAACGCTTCAGTCTAGTTTCAGACCCCATCATAGCACTGAGACTGCACTTGTGAAGGTGGTAAATGACCTTTTAATGGCGTCAGACCGAGGCTCTGCATCTGAAGTTTTACAGCATATAACCTTAACTCAGTCAGCCTCAATTCACTGTCTGTATGGTCTCAACTTAGTCTCTATGTAATCTTAAATTTTCTTCCTCAAAATGAGGTCAGTGGTTCAGCGTGTGTTTACTTGACCGAGTATGTCCAGGCAAGCCAGTGTGTCTCTCTCTTTTCCTGCGTAGGTCACAGCAGTAGCGGTGCGTGGGTAAAATCACTGGGAAGCCAAGCCAGAAAAAAAGGCATATTAGAACCTATGTGTTGTYATATTTGCTTTGCTTGCTCCATAACATGTTAGTTCATATGCCTTGCCATCGTAATATACTGTATAGGCCTAAGGTGGTTGTGTGTGCGTGCGTTCGTTCGTTCGTGCAAGTAGAAAAAAACAGGTAAAAATGCTTGCTGGCTTCCCTTGCATTCAATGACACAGGCGGCAACAATGGCATACTCTTTTTGACCAGACAGCATCAGATAGATGGGCGACACATACAGAGACTGAGGGGCGCTGTTTCGCTCGCTCAGATGCTTTCTCCGGTTAGATACATTCAGCCTCTTGCGAATTGAAGAAAAGTTATGAAACACAGAGACGAAAGATACATTTTTTATTTTTTTTTATGGGTAAATTTCTTGGGGAAGCCTGACTTCCCTTGGCATACATGCCACTGGGTCACAGTGTGTAGCACTCAACGCTATAGACAGGAAATGCTTTGAAAGGTTGGTCATGGCTTATATCAACCCCATCATSCCAGACACCCTGCAACCACTCCAATTCGCATACCRCCACAACAGATCCACAGATGACGCAATCTCTATTGCACTTCACACTGCCCTCACCCACCTGGACAAAAGGAATACCTATAGTACCAGTCAAAAATTTGGACACACACACTCAATCCATGGTTTTTCTTTATTTTTTCTATTTTCTACATTGTAGAATAATAGTAAAGACATCAAAACTATGAAATAACACATATGGAATCATGTAGTAACCAAAAATGTGTTCAAAAAAATATTTATTCAAAGTAGCCACCCTCTGCCTTGTTGATAGCTTTTCACACTCTTGGCATTCTCTCAACCAGCTTCATGAGGTAGTCACCTGGAATAAATTGAAATGAACAAGTGTGCCTTGGTAAAAGTACATTTGTGGAATGTATTTCTTTCTTAATGTTTTTGAGCCAATCAATTGTGTTCTGACAAGGCAGAGGTGGTATACAGAATATTTGGTAAAAGACCAAGTCCATATTATGGCAAGAACAGCTCAAATAAGCAAAGAGAAACAACAGTCCATCATTACTTTAAGACAAGAAGATCAGTCAATATGGGAAATTTCAAGAACTTTGAAAGTTTCTTCAAGTGCAGTCACAAAAACCRTTAAGCCCTATGATGAAACTGGCTCTCATGAGGACTGACATAGGAAAGGAAGACCCAGAGTTACCTCTGCTGCAGAGGATACGTTCATTAGAGTTAACTGCACCTCAGATTGCTGCCCAAATAAAATGTTCAAGTAACAGACACATCTCAACATCAACTGTTCAGAGGAGACTGTGTGAATCAGGCCTTCATGGTCGAATTTCTGCAAATAAACCACTACTAAAGGACACCAATAAGATGAAGAGACTTGCTTGGGCGAAGAAACATGAGCAATGGACATTAGACCGGTGTAAATCTGTCCTTTGGTCTGATTAGTCCAAATTTTAGATTTTTGGTTCCAACCGCCGTGTCTTTGTGAGACGCAGAGTAGGTGAACGGATMATCTCCGCATGTGTAGTTACCACCATGAAGCATGGAGGAGGAGGTGTGATTGTGTGGGGTGCTTTGCTGGTGAAACTGTCAGTGATTTATTTAGAATTTAAGGCACACAACCAGCATGGCTACCCAAGCATTCTGCAGCGATACGTCATCCCTTCTGGTTTGCGCTTAGTGGGACTATCATTTGATTTTCAACAGGACAATGACCCAAAACACACCTCCAGGCTGTGTAACGGCTATTTGACCAAGAAAGAGAGTGATGGAGTGCTGCATCAGATGAGCTGGCCTCCACTATCACCCGACCTCAACCCAATTGAGAGGTTTAGGGATGAGTTGGATTGGAGAGTGAAGGAAAAGCAGCCAACAAGTGCTCAGCCTATGTGGGAACTCCTTCAATACTGTTGGAAAAGCATTCCAGGTGAAGCTGGTTGAGAGAATGCCAAGAGTGTGCAAAGCTGTCATCAAGGCAAAGGGTGGTTACTTTGAAGACTTAACACTTTTTTGGTCACTACATGATTCCATATGTGTTATTTCATAGTTTTGATGTCTTCACTATTCTAACAATGTAGAAAATAGTACAAAATAAAGAAAACAACTTGAATGGAGTAGGTGTATCCAAAACTTTTGTCTGGTACTGTACATAATATGCGCACACATGCATACGGACGCCACACACACCTCAAACACACACACACACACACAACACACACCACACACACACACACCACACACACACACACACACACACACCACACACACACACACACACACACACACACACACACACACACACACACACCACACACACACACACACACACCACACACACACACACACACACACACACACACCCACACCACACACACAAGCACATCACACAACACACACACACACACACACCACACACACACACAACACACACACACACACAGCACACCGACATACGCTGCTGCTACTGCTCAGTCTATTACCTATCCTATTGCCTAGTTACTTTATCCCTACGTAAACACTGTACAAAACAGGACGGTCTCTTTTTTATTTGTTATTCTTTTTTTCCCCCTTTTCCCCCCAATATTGTGGTATTCAATTGGTAGTTACAGTCTTGTCTAATCGCTGCAACTCCCGTACGAACTCGGGAGAGGCGAAGGTCGAGAGCCGTGCGTCTTCCGAAACACAACCCAACCAAGCCGCACTGCTTCTTGACACAATGCCCACTTAACCTGGAAGCCAGCTGCACCAATGTGTCGGAGGAAACACTGTACACCTGGCTACCGTGTCAGCGTGCACTGCGCCTGGCCTGCCACAGGAGTCGCTAGTGCCGCGATGGGACAAGGACATCCCTGCCGGCCAAACCCTCCCCTAACCCGGACGACGCTGGGCCAATTGTGCGCCGCCCCATGGGCCTCCCGATCGTGGCTGGCTGCGACAAAGCCTGGACTCGAACCCAGAATCTCTAGTGGCACAGCTAGCACTGCTAGCACAGCTAGCACTCTCTAACAGGATGCTAGGAGAGAGAGAAGGGGAGGGGGACACTGGGCCCTGGAGAGGGGGGAATTGGGCCCTGGAGTGTGCCTGTGGAGCTGTAAGTGGAGGGAGGCGAGGGCTGACCTGACACCCCAACATCTCCTGTAACGAGGCCAGGGGGGTGAGGCGTGGTCAGGGGGGCTAGAGGCAGGGACACACTGTGGTTACACACATACACCAGGTTTCAGGTCAATTCAGACAAATCAGGAGATTGAAAATTGACAGTTATTTTCAGTGTGGACTTTTCAGAACATGAATAGAATTTTATTTCATGTGGTCTTTTTAAATAATTTATTGAATTTCAATCGAATTTCAATTCATGCCCTGAATTGAATGAATTCAAATAGAATTGACCTGGGCTGGAGGCATGGCGCGTCAAAAGTCACTGATGTGCTCAAACATGCCGAGCATGAGACACTTGGATATTTTCTGTCTACAATAATTTTGGTTTCACATTATATTATGTTGCCTAAAACTTGTCTAATTACACTGTAGTTACATGTACATGTAAAGTAATTACGTACAACCTGCCTATGTAACTAACGACCATATTAGACCGCTCCATAAAAGCAGATCAGTGTTGGTGAGCACACTTTCCACATTACTCTCACTATATCTGAAGCCATAGAGCTCAAACTACCCACTTTCTCTCCATGCCAAGCCAACCCAGATTACAAGACATCCCTGAACTCATTCTAGCCAAGGCTACAGGCCTACAAGGCCAACTTCGCAGCAATCTGACCTATTTTTATTTAGCCTGCCCGCCCCAAAGTCCCCAAAAGGGACCGAGAGGATTATGTAAGTATCCTAAGCTTTGTTTAGCTCAAAATGTTATCACCACCACCACACTTATTTTAAGTTTCGCCTAGATAAGGGTCATATTGACCTTGTGAAAGGAACATATGCATATAAGACAAAAGAGCAGTTGGTCGCCAATTACTGGCATTCCACACCATGGGGGAGAGAGAGGCTTTTGGGGAGGACAAGGGAGGGGGTTCTCTGTGCCTCTACTATCTATCAGCAAATGTGAAAACAGTGGGACACACACACACACACACAGATGAGCAAAGTAAACAAGCTGTGCCATTCCTTGTTGTTGTCGTAAGGCTCTATTTTAGAGATCAGATATTTGGATATCTGGACAGTGTTTGTCTAAATGCTAGTACTATTTGTTGAAGTCAGGTGACTTGACCATAGCCTGTTCTGGTGATGACCTTCCAGCCTTCTAGAACACATTATAATCTTCTTAGAATAGAAAGAGACAATAATCTGAATACTTCCGGATGACTGTTGGTTTTGTTTAACAGCGCTCTATTCCACATCCGTCGGCCATAGTCTGTCTTTTCTGGGCAAGACCTTGGTCATCCTCTGAGAATCGTCATAGAATAGAATAGAATGATCCAATAGATTATCCAGAATACTTTTGTGGAGCCTGTTGGATGAGTCTTTTTTCTCTGCTCTTGTATTCGTCTGCTGACTGTTGTTAGTGAGAAAAGACAATCCCTTTCCTTGTAATGGGTATTACTACTAAATCAAGTCCAAAGCATATCTTGTCACAATGTATTTGTAAACCATGGGCAAATGTGTTACCATGATAAGCATGCAAWTATTTATTTTCTGAAATGTCTATTGAAGTTTAATTAAGTTTCTCCCCTAGATGTTAGGTCCTTGCTATCCGGGGTCCTTGGGACGTCCCATTGAAGTTGAAATGTAAAATGGTTAAGGTAAGGGTTTAGGTTAGGAAATAGTTATGGTTAGGATTAGGGTAAGGTTAGGGTTTYGGGTAGGGAGGTCCCAATGTGAAAAAACAGGTGTTTCATTCATGTTTTAAGTCCTAGATTTTGGACAGAATTAGCCTTTCATTTCTCAAGCATTGCCTGTAGGCCAATCATGTCACTGTTTTCTGCGTTTTTAACGCGAATTCGTATGTAATCATTGTAATGTAATTAACGCAATCAGTCCAACTATGTTTATGCATGCTGCAAGTTGAATAGATAGTGTCCTCCTGATAATTATCGACTGGTTACGCTGATAGCGCGTTTGAGTGTTCAGTGTAATAGTATACGTCCGCATGTCCCTATCCATTTGTTCCGTTTGCGCCAGTTTGCCGTCTCGACGGGAGCTGCTGGGCTCGACGATTGCTTTTCCAAAGGAAGCCGTAACGCGGCCATTAGAACCATTAGGACCATTAGAACACGGTGGTGAGGATTCTCACACATGGATAGGCTATGACACGTGCGCTCTGGATAACAATATTGTCTTTGAATAGGGCTAGTGACTACTTTGACATTTACAGGGAAAATGTTTGATAACGACAGAAAGCCCTATATATATATATATATATATATATATATATATACACACAGTTGAAGTCGGAAGTTTACATGCACCTTAGCCAAATACATTTAAACTCAGTTTTTCACAAATCCTGACATTTAATCCTAGTAAATATTCCCTGTTTTAGGTCAGTTAGGATCACCACTTTATTTTTAGAATGTGAAATGTCCGAATAATAGTAGAGAGAATGATTTATGTCAGCTTTTATTTCTTTCATCACATTCCCAGTGGGTCAGAAGTTTACATACACTCAATTAGTATTTTGTAGCATTGCCTATAAAATGTTTCACTTAGGTCAAACATTTTGGGTAGCCTTCCACAAGCTTCCCACAATAAGTTGGGTGAATTTTGGCTCATTCCTCCTGACAGAGCTGGTGTAACTGAGTCAGGTTTGTAGGACTCCTTGCTCGCACACGCTTTTTCAGTTCTGCCCACACATTTTCTATGTGATTGAAGGTCAGGCTTTTGTGATGGCCACTCAATACTTGACTTTGTTGTCCTTAAGCCCTTTTGTCACATCTTTGGAAGTATGCTTGGGGTCATTGTCCATTTGGAAGACCCATTTTGCGACCAAGCTTTAACGTCCTGACTGATGTCTTGAGATGTTGCTTCAATATATCCACATAATTTTCCTACCTCATGATGCCATGAAGTGCACCAGTCCCTTTTGCACAAAGCACCCCCACAACATGATGCTGCCACCCCCATGCTTCACGGTTGGGATGGTGTTCTTCGTTGCAAGCATTCCCGTTTTTCTCCAAACATAACGATGATCATTATGGCCAAACAGTTCTATTTTTGTTTCATCAGACCAGAGGACATTTCTCCAAAAAGTACGATCTTTGTCCCCATGTGCAGTTGAAAACCGTAGTCTGGCTTTTTTTATGGCGGTTTTGGAGCAATGGCTTTCTTCCTTGCTGAGTGGCCTTTCAGGTTATGTCGATATAGGACTCGTTTTACTGTGGATATAGATACTTTTGTACCTGTTTCTTCCAGCATCTTCACAAGGTCCTTTGCTGTTGTTTCTGGGATTGATTTGCACTTTTCGCACAAAAGTGTGTTTATCACTAGGAGACAGTCACTGGACTGCGTGGTCCCATGGTGTTTATACTTGCATACTATTGTTTGTACAAGATGAACGTGGTACCTTCAGCCATTTGGAAATTGCCTCCCAAAGATGAACCAGACTTGGTGGAGGTTTACAATTTTTTTCTGAGGTCTTGGCTTGATTTCCTTTTTGATTTTTCCATGACGTCAAGCAAAGAGGCACTGAGTTTGAAGTAGGCCTTTGAAATACATCAACAGGTACACCTCCAATTGACTCAAATGATGTCAATTAGCCTATCAGAAGCTTCTAAAGCCATGACATCGTTTTTGGGAATTTTCAAGCGTTTAAAGGAACAGTCAACTTAGTGTATGTAAACTTCTGACCCACTGGAATTGTGATACAGTTAATTATAAGTGAAATAATCTGTCTGTAAACAATTGTTGGAAAAATTACTTGTGTCATGCACAAAGTAGATGTCCTAAAAGACTTGCCAAAACTATAGTTTGTTAACAAGAAATGTGTGGTGGTTGAAAAACAAGTTTTAATGACTCCAACCTAAGAATATGTAAACTTCCGACTTCAACCATATATATATACATTTCAGATTCAATATACACTGCTCAAAAAATAAAGGGAACACTTAAACAACACAATGTAACTCCAAGTCAATCACACTTCTGTGAAATCAAACTGTCCACTTAGGAAGCAACACTGATTGACAATAAATTTCACATGCTGTTGTGCAAATGGAATAGACAAAAGGTGGAATTATAGCAATTAGCAAGACACCCCAATAAAGGAGTGGTTCTGCAGGTGGTGACCACAGACCACTTCTCAGTTCCTTTGATTCCTGGCTGATGTTTTGGTCAATTTTGAATGCTGGCGGTGCTTTCACTCTAGTGGTAGCATGAGACGAGTCTACAACCCACACAAGTGGCTCAGGTAGTGCAGCTCATCCAGGATGGCACATCAATGCGAGCTGTGGCAAGAAGGTTTGCTGTGTCTGTCAACGTAGTGTCCAGAGCATGGAGGCGCTACCAGGAGACAGGCCAGTACATCAGGAGACGTGGAGGAGGCCGTAGGAGGGCAACAACCCAGCAGCAGGACCGCTACCTCCGCCTTTGTGCAAGGACTGCCAAAGCCCTGCAAAATMACCTCCAGCAGGCCACACACATGTAAATAAAAATCTAATCAAATGTTATTTGTCACATGCGCCGAATACAACAGGTGTAGACCTTACAGTGAAACGCTTACTTAGAAGCCCTTAACCAACAATGCAGTTTTAAGAAAAAAGGTGTAAAAGTATTTACTAAAATAAACTGAAGTAAGAAATAAATAAATAAAACCGGGAACCGGTTAGTCGAGGTTACTGAGGTAATATATTTATGTAGGTAGAGGTAAAGTGACAATGCATGGATAACAAACAGAGAGTAGCAGCAGCGTAAAAATYGGGGTGAAGGGGGGGACAATGCAATTTGATTAGCTCTTCAGGAGTCTTATGGCTTGGGGTTAGAAGCTGTTAAGAAGCCTTTTGGACCTAGACTTGGCGCTCCAGTACCGCTTGCCYTGCGGTAGCAGAGAGAACAGTCTATGACTAGGGAGTCTTTGGCAATTTTTTGGGCCTTCCTCTGACACCGCCTGGTATAGAGGTCCTGGATAGCAGGAAGCTAGGCCCCAGTGATGTACTGGGCCGTACGCARTACCCTCTGTAGTGCCTTGCGGTTGGAGGTCGAGCAGTTGCCATACKAGGCGGTGATGCAACCAGTCAGGATGCTCTCGATGGTGCAGCTGTAGAACTTTTTGAGAATTTGAGGACCCATGACAAATCTTTTCAGTCTCCTGAGGGGAAATAGGCATTGTCGTGCCCTCTTCATGACTGTCTTGGTGAGTTTAGACCATGATAGTTTGTTGGTGATGTGGACACCAAGGAACTTGAAGCTCGCGACCTAATCCATGAAAGACCAGTTGATGAGAATGGGGGGGTGCTCATCCTCCTTTTTCTGTACTCCACAATCATCTCCTTTGTCTTGATCACATTGAGAGAGAGAGGTTGTTACCCTGGTACCACACTGCTAGGTCTCTGACCTCCTCCCTATAGGCTGTCTCATCGTTGTCCGTGATCAGGCCAACCACTGTTGTGTCGTCAGAAAACTTATTGAATGTGTTGGAGTCGTGCTTGTACAGGAGGGGACTGAGCACGCACCCCTTAGGGGCCCCCGTGTTGAGGATCAGCGTGACAGATGTGTTGTTACCTACCCTTACCACCTGGGGGCAGCCTATCAGGAAGTCCAGGATCCAGTTGCAGAGGGGGGTGTTAAGTRCCAGGGTCCTTAGCTTAGTGATGAGCTTTGAGGGCACTATGGTGTTGAACGCTGAGCTGTAGTCAATGGATAGCATTCTCACGTAGGTGTTCCTTTTGTCCAGMTGGGAAAGGGCAGTGTGGAGTGCAATACAGATTGCATCATCTGTGGATCTGTTTGGGCGGCATGTAAATTGGAGTGGATCTGGGGTTTCTGGGATAATGGTGTTGATATGAGCCATGACCAGCCTTTCAAAGCACTTCATGGCTACAGACGTGAGTGCTACGGGTCGGTAGTCATTTAGGCAMTTTACTTTGGTGTCCTTGGGCACATGCACTATGGTGATCTGCTTGAAACATGTTGGTATTAAAGATTCGGTCAGGGACAGGTTGAAAATGTCAGTGAAGACACTTGCCAGGTGGTCAGCGAATATTCGGAGTACATGTCCTGGTAATCTGTCTGGCCCTGCGGCCTTGTGAATGTTGACCTGTTTAAAGGTCTTGCTCACATCGGCTACAGAGAATGTGATCACATCGTCCGGAACAGCTGAGGCTGTCACTGTGGGGATGACGTCATCGATTCACTTATTGCTGAAGCCAGTGACTGATGTGGTGTACTCCTCAATGCCATCGGAAGAATCTCAGAACAAATTCCAGTCTGTGTTAGCAAAACAGCCCTGTAGCTTAGCATCTGCATCAACTGACCACTTCCTTATTGAGCGAGTCACTGGTACCTTCTGTTTAAGGTTTTGCTTGTTAGCAGGAACCAGGAGTATAGAGTATTGGTCAGATTTGCCAAATGGAGGGCGAGGGAGAGCTTTGTACGTGTCTCTGTGTGAGGAGTAAAGGTGATCTAGAGTTGTTTTTCCCTCTGGTTGCACATTTAACATGCTGGTAGAAATTTGTTAAAACAGATATAAGTTTCCCTGCATTAAAGTCCTCAGCCACTAGCAGTGCCGCCTCTTTCTTAATTGCTTATGGCCTTATACAGCTCGTTGAGTGCCATCTTAGTGCCAGCATCGGTTTGTGGTGGTAAATAGACAGCTACGAAAAATATAGATGAAAACTCTCTTGGTAAATAGTGTGGTCTACAGCTTATCATGAGATACTCTACCTCAGGTGAGCAAAACCTCGAGACTTCCTTATTATTCGATTTTGTGCACTAGCTGTTGACAAATAGACACAGACCGCCACCCCTTGTCTTACCGGAGGCAGCTGTTCTATCTTGCCGATGGACCGAAAACACAGCCAACTGTATGTTATCCATGTCGTTGTTCAGCCAACGACTCGGTGAAACATAAGATATTACAGTTTTTTATGTTCCGTTGGTAGGATAGTCTTGATCGGAGCTCATCCATTTTGTTATCCAATGATTGCACGTTGGCTAATAGGACTGATGGTAGAGGGGGATTACTCACTCTGCGTCGTATCCTTACAAGGCACCCCGACCTAGGTTCCGATATCTCCGTCTCTTCTTCATGTGAATGACGGGGATTTGGACCTTGTCAGGTGTCTGAAGTAAATCCTTTGCGTCCGTCTCGTTAAAGAAAAAAATAATTGTCCAGTACAAGGTGAGTAATCGCTGTCCTGATATCCAGAACTTCTTTTCGGTCATAAGAGACGGTGGCAGAAACATTATGTACAAAATAACACGAAAAAACACACACAATAGCACAATTGGTAAGGAGCCCGTAAAACGGCAGCCATCTCCGGCACATTCTCAAAAAATTGTTAAACATATCTAAATATATTTTTGATTTTGATTCTTCAAAGTAGCCACCATTTGGCTTGATGTATTGCACACTCTTGGCATTCTCTCAACCAGCTTCACCTGGACTTATTTTCCAACAGTCTTYAAGGAGTTCCCACATATGCTGAGCACTTGTTGGCTGCTTTTCCTTCACTCTGCGGTCCAACTCATCCCYAACCCTCTCAATTGGGTTGAGGTTGGGTGATTGTGGAGGCCAAGTCATCTGATGCAGCACTCCATCACTCTCCTCCTTGGTCAAACAGCCCTTACACATCCTGGAGGTGTGTTTTGGGTCATTGTCCTGTTGAAAAACAAATGATAGTCTCACTAAGCGCAAACCAGAAGGGATGGCGTATCGCTGCAGAATGCTTTGGTAGCCATGCTGGTTAAGTGTGCCTTGGATTCTAAATAAATCACTGACAGTTTCACCAGCAAAGCACCCCCACACCCTCACATTTCCTCCTCCATGCTTCACGGTGGTAACCACACATGCAGAGATCATCCGTTCACCTACTCTGCATCTCACAAAGACACAGCGGTTGGAACCAAAAATCTCAAATTTGGAATCATCAGACCAAAGGACAGATTTCCACCGGTCTAATGTCCATTGCTCATGTTTCTTGGCCCAAGCAAGTCTCTTCTTATTATTGATGTCCTTTAGTAGTGGTTTCTTTGCAGCAATTGGACCACGAAGGCCTGATTCACACAGTCTCCTCTGAACAGTTGATGTTGAGATGTGTCTGTTCTTTGAATTCTGTGAAGCATTTATTTGGGCTGCAATCTGAGGTGCAGTTAACTCTAATGAACTTATCCTCTGCAGCAGAGGTAACTCTGGGTATTAGTTTCCTGTGTCAGTCCTCATGAGAGCTAATTTCATCATAGRGCTTGATGGTTTTGGCGACTGCACTTGAAGAAACTTTCAAAGTTCTTGAAATTTCCCGTATTGACTGACCTTCATGTCTTAAAGTAATGATGGACTGTTGTTTCTCTTTGCTTATGTGAGCTGTTCTTGCCATAATATGGACTTGGTCTTTTACCAAATAGGGCTATATTCTGTATACCACCCCTACCTTGTCATAACACAACTGATTGGCTCAACTGCATTAAGAAGGAAAGCAATTCCACAAATMTACTTTTAACAAGGCACACCTGTTAATGCATTCCAGGTGACTACCCCATGAAGCTGGTTGAGAGAATGTCAAGAGTGTGCAAAGCTGTCATCAAGGCAAAGTGTGGCTACTTTGAAGAATCTCAAATATAAAATATATTTTGATTTGTTTAACACTTTTTCGGTTACTACATGATTCCATATGTGTTATTTCATATTTTTGATGTCTTCACTATTATTCTACAATGTGGAAAATAGTAAAAATAAAGAAAAACCCCTGGAATGAATAGGTGTGTCCAAWCGTTTGACTGGTACTGTATGTAAATAAACTACAGGCTCTGTCATATCAGAGTCACATTTGAAACTGTGTGGTGTTGTTGATGTCCTTCAAGACAAGTGTTTGATAATTATAAACGGTAGATTATCCTGATAACAGATTAGTTATAAGCTAAACATTGTTGACGACCTCTGCCTATATGATTTAGGCTACAGGGATTTAGCTAATATAGACTAAATATAGTTTCAGATTAAACGTAATAATACCAAAACTAAGACTACATAAGAATGCGGTATGTGAGTGCATTGGGAATTCAGACATTTCGCCTGCTCTGTCCATTGGTGTTAGTTATGCCTCTGCTTGGCGGGCCTATCCTTCTTAACCCAATTCGATGGTAGCTCAAACTCTGTTCTTCGTTAATTGGTAAACGATAGGATGACTCCCCCTTATTTGTCCCCCGCTGTCTTTCTCACAGATGGTGTCGCTCTTTCCTCCTCTGTGTTTTTCCAATAACCCTGCCGTAACAGATTTCTCACCCTCTCGCTGCGGGCCACTGTTTGGACAACTGGAGAACTCTTCACAACAAATTGCCCTGACCCCCAATCATTTGCCAGACAGGCTCGCCCCCACTGAGGTTTATCTCACCCCCCCATACCAATGGTCATTTGGCAGGTCAACTCCTCCCACACCCCCTCCAGATCTAAATGTCTTTATAAACCGCGGGCGTTGTGGCCAGTTGGACATCCATCTATACTTCTCAGTGTAGCCGTTCCACGGGACAGAAGCGCACCAATAGTAGCTCGCCGCCTATTTAAGCCATAGCAGAGCAGATATCGCCGCGTTTACCGCAAAGGGAATACCGTTATTCAGTATAGTATTGAAGGGATACCAGCTACAGAAATGAGTACCGCATGTCTGATCGTCAAACAGACGCCCTTCGTTGTTGCTCCACGCCCGGTAGGGATGGACACTCGTCCGCAGACAAATGACAGGTAAGCGCTCCAAATAAGATCACAGAATATTCCAGGAATTATATATAGCACTTTAGATGGTGATATAATGTAATAATGTCTTTATATACTAAGTGTAGACCTATATTGACTCGTAAAATGTGCTTTATTATGGCACCAACCAATATCCTTTTCAGTCATTTTCCAAAAGGAGTCTATTATTTTACATTGAATACTATTATTTTTATGTGGAGACAATAATATTATTTAACTTAAGCTTGTACAGTAGGGTGAATTCATACCAGCATGCACATGTCATTATTCAGAACACCGTTTTCCTTCCACATCCCTTAGTATGTTAATGATCTCTGTTTGATTGACACTACATGGCCTTTCTCTCTGCAGTTATGATTCACTATGGAGACCTTGGCTCACGACCAAGAAGGATATGCAACGGGAATGCCAGAGAAGCAGACAGTCATGTGTAAGTTTATATTAGCCCTAATAATAAGCTCTTGTCTTTTTTGTTGTCTTGCAGTTCTTTATAAGGTTTTGTTCAATATGGGCTACTTAGCCCACCTCAAATGTAGGTCACCAGTTTTTACATACAGGAAAATATGAKAGTCGAGAAAAGCAGAGAAAGTCTGGCATTTTAATTTCACACAGAATGTACGATCGTGCCTGTGTGTTTGTGTATCATGTTGATTTGAAGCGAGAGAGGAGCTGCAGGATAGCATTTAAGGCAGTGTCCAGGGCCAGGCAGGAGACAGTCAGACAGTCCTGTAGAGGAATGGAGGGAGAGAGGGAGGGCAGTATTACCATTAGCAGCATTGTTGCAGAGCAGAAGGTGTGAGTGCTTAGCTGTTTTCCTGTCACTGAGCCAATCAACTGAGGCTCAGAGGGCATGTCTGTTGCACCCTGACAGACTGACCCGCAGCACCATATGGCCCTACTGACTGCATGCGTCCCAAATGGCACCCTATACCCTATTTAGTGCATTTCTTTTGACCAGGGCTCTGGTCAGAAAGTAGTGCACTATATCGGAAATAGGTCGCCACTTGGGATGCAACCTGGCTCTATCCTGAGCTGAGCTGGCCCCACACCTCACACCGACACCGAAGGCGACAGCRAGAGAGCGGTGCCCTCCAGATATCCTACTAGCTTAGCACTTTCCTGCTGTTTGCTGGAAAAACACGAAACTGGACACCTCAGGGAGGGTTGTCATGATAGAGCGAGAGGGAGAGCGAGAAGTTCAGGTACTTCACACACAGCAAACACCTCTTGTGACGTCCCTAGTTTGGCACCCAACTCCAGCTGGCAGTAACTTGTGCAGTGTGGTTGGCGCTGGTGTTGGTTTTGCTAGGACAGGATGTCAGGTCAAGATAGGTGTTTGTGGATTTTGTGTTTCTGTCTGGCAGTATGGTGAACTAATGAAGGATAGGAGGAGGTCTCGGTGGTGGTTATGATAGCAGGGCATTTGGTGTTTGTGGATTTGTGTTTTGAAAGGACAAGGCGGTAGATTAACGCCTAATTCTCTCTCTCTCTCTCTCTCTCTGTGTATTTACAGCCTTACTCCAGACCTACAGACTACACCCCTGCAGCTCCAGGTCTCTTTCCATTCAATGGGAAGTCCCAGTCCTTCCAGCACCCTGTCAGGTCAGTACCAAGTCCCAATAGGCTACACTCCTGCTCCATTTTAGTTTTAATGTGTCGATACAGATAATAATATATCTGTATCATTTAGGGCCAAATTATAATTTGAGATCTATACGTTATTAATATCTCATTCTCACCACAGCGTGATTTTACTTGAAAGTCAAGAATTTGCTGATCTCAAGTTAGGATTTGGCCTTTTAGTACGTGTCTGTTTTCAGTCTGAAGATATTCCAAGGGGTCTGTGTGTTAACATTGCTTTATTCCTTCTGCCACTTCTGTCTCCTTGTGTGCTTTAATTCTCCGACTAATGGCCAAGGTGTCAGTTTTGTTAATGTTTCTTTATTCTTCTTCCCGCCACCACAGACTTTTCTGGCCCAAGTCCAAGTCGTTTGACTACCTGTACAGCGACGGAGAGGCTCTCCTGAGGAACTTCCCTGTCCAGGCCACCATCAGTTTCTATGAGGAGTCCGACAGCGAGGATGACGAGGAGGACGAGGAGTGGGAAGAAGAAATGTACAGRGAGGAAAAGGAGTACCTCGAGCGTCAGTCCCACTACACCAGCTACAACTGAAGTCTAGAGGGTTTCCAATTGGAACAGATGGAACATTAGATGGTGATATTCCATAATATCTCTTTGTGGTACAACAGAAAATGATGCCTGGCGAGACACCTCTGGTGAGACACCTGGAAGAACCTATATAACTGGAGCTGTTTTCACAGTCAGAATCCCTTCTTATTCTATAAATGGAATAAACACTGTCAGTCAGAGTCATAGACTTGTCCTAGAGGAGCACAGAACGATCCAACAAACCATTTATGTCACATATTCAGTAGTACACAGCATGCCGAGCACAGAGAAGGGATTGTAATGTCTTAGGTGTTCTAGATTGTCTAGCTCACCTCCATGAAAGCAAAGTAGCCTAAGTTAAATGTGAATTGTGGAGCCTGTTTCAACTGGTATCTTGTATTGCCACTATGTAGGCATAGGCTCTGTCAAGCAAAGAGTTACAAGTATTTCTGTGGCAATACATAGTAATGGAAAGTTGCAAAAAGTAATGTATGCAGTCTTATGCATATATTAGTCTTCCTCTGGGGCAGTGGGATGTATGTTAGGGATTGTTTAACTACATACATTAAATCCCACATTGGGATAGTTTATCTCAGGGTCTGTACCTTGTTTGTGTATAAAAAAGTATCTATTTGCATTTTATTTACATATCTAATTTATGATGTACAATTGTATATAGATACATACAGTAAATGTTTATATATTTCCTATTTTTCAACTTTTTTGTATATTGTCCGTCGAAAAACACTGTCTAAACAACAGCTGTTAAAATAAAAACCTATTTTGGGAAAACCAGATTATTTCATCCTGTTATTTTCCTATTAATTACATGATCAGAGAGAAAAATATTGTTTATGCTCAAAATGGCACCCTAATCCCTTTATAGTGCACTACTTTTGACCAGMGCTCATAGAGCTCTGTTCAAAAGTAGTCCACTATAGAATAGGGTGCCATTTGGAGCACACACATTATCACGGCAGGTCTGCTGTTGTTGTTGTGAGGGGGATCAGATTCTACTCTCTGTTTTCACCCTGTTATCTCTCCTCTCCTTTGATCTGTCTATATCGGCTAGTTCTCTGRGACTGGGAAGAGTGGAAGTTCACTACAGTCTCAGAACAAAAGGGTCCAAAAGGGTTCTTCAGCTGTCCCCATAGGATAACCCTTTTTGGTTCCAGGACAAACCCTTTATAAAACCCTTTCCAAAGAGGATTCCACATGGAACCCAACATAGTTCTACCTGGAACCAAAAAGGGTTATCTTATGTAGACAGCTGAAGAACCTTTTTGGAAACCTTTTTTCTAAGAGTGTAGTACACTACCAGGCGAGGCAATCATTTGAGAAACTCTTCTCTGTATATATCATTTATGTCGCTCTTGCTGCTGGTGAGTCTCTGATACACCTCTACGCAGACGACACCATTCTGTATACTTCTGGCCCTTCTTTGGACACTGTGTTAACAACCCTCCAGACGAGCTTCAATGCCATACAACTCTCCTTCCGTGGCCTCCAACTGCTCTTAAATACAAGTAAAACTAAATGCATGCTCTTCAACCGATCGCTGCCTGCACCTGCCCGCCCGTCCAGCATCACTACTCTGGARGGTTCTGACTTAGAATATGTGGACAACTACAAATACCTAGGTGTCTGGTTAGACTGTAAACTCTCCAGACTCACATAAAACATCTCCAATCCAAAGTTAAATCTAGAATTGGCTTCCTATTTCGCAACAAAGCATCCTTCACTCATGCTGCCTAACATACCATCGTAAAACTGACCATCTTACCGATCCTCGATTTTGGCGATGTCATTTACAAAATAGCCTCCAACACCCTACTCAACAAATTGGATGCAGTCTATCACAGTGCCATCCGTTTTGTCACCAAAGCCCCATATACTACCCACCACTGTGACCTGTACGCTCTCATTGGTTTGCCCTCGCTTCATACTTGTCGCCAAAACCATTTGCTCCAGGTCATCTACAAGACCCTGCTAGGTAAAGTCCCGCCTTATCTCTGCTTACTGGTCATCATAGCTGCACCCACCCGTAGCACGCGTTCCAGCAGGTATATCTCACTTGTCACCCTCAAAGCCAATTCCTCCTTTGGCCGCCTCRCCTTCCAGTTCTCTGCTGCCAATGACTGGAATGAACTACAAAAATCTCTGAAACTGGAAACACTTATTTCCCTCACTAGCTTAAAGCACCAGCTGTCAGATCACTGCACCTGTACATAGCCCATCTATAAATAGCCCAAACAACTACCTCTTCCCCTACTGTATTATTTATTTTGCTCCTTTGCACCCCAGTATTTCTACTTTGCACGCTCATCTACTGTCAAATCTACCATTCCAGTGTTTTAATTGCTATATTGTATTTACTTCGCCACCATGGCCTATGTTTGCCTTTACCTCCCTTTTCTCACCTCATTTGCTCACATTGTATATAGACTTGTTTTTGTACTGTATTATTGACTGTATGTTTGTTTTACTCCATGTGTAACTCTGTGTTGTTATATGTGTCGAACTGCTTTGCTTTATCTTGGCCAGGTCGCAGTTGTAAATGAGAGCTTGTTCTCAACTTGCCTACCTGGTTAAATAAAGGTGAAATAAAAATAAATAAACTATATAGGGAAMAGGGTGTCATTTGGGACACATACTCTTCACTGTCTCAGGATGAGGTTGAACTGGTGGAAAGCAGAGAGAGGGCATCCAGGGTTGTGGTCAGAGATTAGGCTCTCTGGGGTCACAGTTCACCGGACGCCTCTGCTGTTGTCAGTTTMACCATTTAAGGCCTGACCTGTCACATGACAACCCCTAGCCTCGTCGAAAACAAGGTTTCCCTAATCGGAAAGCCTGGTGAAGTATATGGCTGAAAGAAGCTACAAAGGGGTGGAAACCAGTGACGTCTCGCAACATGTCAAACCAATCAAATGCCTTGCTTGGGGCAGAGCTCAAAAGGTGCTCACTACACTGAAAATTAAGCTTCTTAAATGGTTCTTCCTCAGCCGTTAAGTGTGAGGTTCTTGACATGGCATCTATGGTTCTTCAGAATTCTTAAAGGTTCTTGAAATGTATGTAATCCTGCAGATGTGTCCCTTTCACAGCATACAGCAAATTGGCCAGTGTTAACTAGTGTTGATTTTACCGTGTAACATTTCAAGTGTTGATTCAGGAGGTAAATTAAGACTGTAAAGAGTTCAATTAACATTCTGTGGTGTAAAATAATCAAAGTGTTGGTGTAATTACCAGAGTTGAACCAAAACCACGCCCATCATTATCAGTATTTCTCAGCATGCTCTGTTGCAGGTTCATTTTTAGAATAGTTTGTTTCAATATATATGTTTTTGCATGTGCATTGATTAATCTTATACTACTCAAATATAAATAACATACATTTTTCTAAACTATTCCAATCTGTTACCTGGATTTATTGCACCCGTTACTGAAATAGTTGTTCCAGTTTAGATATTCTCATATCTTAGTCTTCCCAGCCCTGGCAGTCATTCTGAATGCAGGTGAATAAAAATTCTAAATGTTGGATTTCCCCACTCAGGCTGGATTCCAATAGGATTACACATCACTTTGCAAAAAGCATAATGTGCCTTTCAGGACCAGTGTGGCCTGTAAACTATGATTTTTTGAGGCCACTGTATAAAACTAAGCCCTAAAAAAAAGCCTTATAAAATATGTATTTTTTTAAATAATAAAATTTGAATGTCAACATGGTGAGAACCACAGTACTAAAAGTGAGTGAATGAAACAACCATCTCTCTGTCACTAGCAAACACAGTCATGGGTAGTACTGGTAACTCCAATATTCACTCAAAAGGCACCCTGGGACGTATGCTAATAAGGCTTAAAACCTTATTATTCAAATCTGGTCCTGGAGGGCTGAAACATTTCTGGTTTTGGATTTTTGTATGGTTCTTCAAAGAACCATCCCATTTATGGTTCTTCAGAGACCCTAAAATGGTTGCCCTATGGCATTGCTCTCAAGAACCTTATGTGGTTKCAATTTGCACCCTTACTTTTAAGAATGTAGATTAGTGCCGTAGGAGCAACKGTGTGTGAGYATGGCCGGGCGTCCCTTTTAGGGGCATYTGCGGGAGGGTTCTTAAAATGTAACATACAGGATTTAAAAATTAAAAATCAAGCCGCTGGAAGCCAGTGGGCCATTCTAGCTGTTTCGGCTAATACAACATTTATTTTTCATAAAATGTATTTCATACATTTTAGAATAACGCTGTAATGTAACAAAATGTGTAAAAAGTCAAGGGGTCTGAGTACTTTCCGAATGCACTATATATAATGAAGGTAGACTTATTTTTTGAACAACATTTATTATCATTTTCAGCATTATGCAAGACAAATTATTTTGTTTACCATAATCTATTATTCATTAAACAATTATCATATTGTCACCATCTCTTTTGAAGCCTACAGATGAGCTATAATGAGCTATAAAGGCCTATAACTAGTGCTGCGTTTTTACGTTCTGGACCGTTCAAWTGAACGGAAACGGTGCTGTACTGAACGACCAGTTGAAAAACGGGGAGGGGTTGTGGGTTGGGGAACGCTGTCAGCATGGCCACTGTCCTTTWAACAAGCCACTCGTTGCTTCAAGCCACACCCACCAAACGGGAGCAAACGTACCTCAAAGTTTGTTCAAGAACGTSCAACAACGTTTTGAGGAAACGTGTCGTTCAGTACAAACTGTTCCGCAACATAGTAAACGTGAAATCGAACTGAACGCACCTATAAAAAGCCAACTGCGTGGAAAATGAAAGGGGGYATTCTGGGAGGTGAAGTATTTTGGTGTAAGGTGTGGTTTAGAGGAGGCGGCGGTGCTTTCCAGAAGGCTTTCATAAATACCCTGAACAAGAGTGGAAGGACGGATAAACAGCAAAACATTGATTGGTTAAACACACACATAATATTCTACCAGCCCCCCACAAGACGAATTAGATGAAGCTGGGGGCGCGTTTAGTCAACAACTCCATCACCCGAATGTCTCCGTATTCATAGAGGGTGGTTTCCCAATTCCTAGGAGTCATTTCATTGGACAAGGCCGGGGATTCCTCTTCTACCATTGCATGAGCGATATTTCGGTCACAGTGTGGTARTGTCTCGTGTGGTGGGGTACTCACTTATTAGAAAGGTAAGTGCAATTCCGAATCATTGGGACGTCCACACCCTATACGCTACCCATAATTTTAACCCCAACATTTACCCTAACCCTAAAATTAACCGTAATCCTTACCAGTTAGGGTGAACCTCATCAGATTTCAAATTCAATGGGGTGACGTCAGAGTTGTACATCCCACGGATCCCGTATAGCAATGACACGGATGCATATTGAAAAGCCCTTTGCTGTAGCTGGAGAGTGGAAGGTAGGGTTTCTTCTTCGGTTAATTTCTAAACTAGTWATGTTATAGACGAACACTTATGAGGGACAGTGTTTAATTTGAGTAGGCTAGAGAATTTTATTTTATGATCAGAGATGTGTCGTATAATGGTAGAGAGAGAGAGAGAATGAGAGTAAAGGGACAGCCAGACAGTCAGCAATGGTCTGCCTTTCCAGAAAAATGACTGTAAATCAACAAGGGTCTTTATGAATATTTCATTTTATATTATYGCAGCAAGAGCAGAGGGATCTTTGGCTGAGGTCACGACAATCACACATTTTTCAAGTCATGTTTTTTCTTCAAATGTCATTCTTTAGATTATTTACATTCTTGTTGAATATTACAAATGTCAAAATATCAAAATATATCCTCCCCTCCTTTTACATGGTAGCCTACTATTTGAGATTGTGGATGTGCAAACTGAGGCCGGGGTATGCTTGTAAGGGCTTGCCTTGCAAYCATCTGTGCTGTTGGTCTACAGGAGGCTGGAGAGAGTTGATGTACAGGGCTCGTTTATCTGTATGGCAGATGGTTCGRGCGATCTACCGTGTGTGCTGCTTGCGCTCATATATCTCCGTTTTCTACAACAGATTACATTTTAATATTCCATCTCCACACGCGCCTTCTCGAAATTATTTAATTTTGGCAGCATCCAGAATGGGGGTTGGGGGTTACGTTGCCTCTCACGCGACTCCTAGGCTACAACATGGTGATCCATTTATACAAGCATATACATCCCTATTATAGAGAGCATGTTCCTCCACCATGCATTATTGAAACTCGGCGTCTTTGCCAGAAATACACGTCAGAACCATTTTATGGGTGGGCTACTGTATGACATCACGCCCAGCGTAGAAATACTGCTGGACCCATCATTGATTGAAGAGGTGGAGGGGGGATGACATTCCTAAAAAGCAACTGTTCGCAATCGCAAACATTTTTATCATGAGGCAATTTGCAACGTTATTATTTCTCAACACAATACTTTATGATTTTGTAAGGCATTTAATATCAAGATCATAGTAGTAGCCTGTTGTTATTTTATCATAAACATTAGGAAAAAGGCTGAATTTCTCATTGTATTTTATCAGGGTACACTGTGGTCTGACGTTGTGCTCCTCTTTCCTCTTCTCTCCTCCCACAGGTTAGAAAGTCTTGGTCTGAGTAGCAGGGTGGTAGGATGGCGGAAGGTAAGAACATAGCATGGCCTGCTCCTCTGGATCTCCTATGGCTAATCTGTTCATTGTAACAACTGTATTATAACCTGTATCATAAGTGTTAGAACTGTACTATAACTATACGAAAACAGTATTGCATTATTGTATACGTGGTTTGTATATGTACAGTGCAGTCAGAAAGTATTCAMACCCCTTGACTTTTTRCCACATTTTGTTARGCTACAGCCTTGTTCTAAAATGGATTACGTTTGGTTTTTTTTCCTCATCAATCTACACACAATACCCCATAATGATGAAGCAAAAACACGTCAACAGTGAAYAGACGACTCCGGGATGCTGGCCTTCTAGGCAGAGTTGCAAAGAAAAAGCCATATCTCAGACTGGACAATAAAAAGAAAAGATTAAGATGGGGAAAAGAACACAGACACTGGACAGAGGAACTCTGCCTTGAAGGCCAGCAGCCCGGAGTCGCCTCTTCACTGTTGACGTTGAGACTGGTGTTTTGCGGGTACTATTTAATGAAGCTGCCAGTTGAGGCGTCTGTTTCACAAACAAAGACACTCTAATGTACTTGTCCTCTTGRTCAGTTGTGCACCGGGGCCTCCCACTCCCCTTTCTATTCTGGTTAGAGCCAGTTTGCGCTGTTCTGTGAAGGAAGTAGTACACAGCGTTGTACCAGATCTTCAGTTTCTTGGCAATTTCTCGCATGGAACAGCCTTCATTTCTCAGAAAAAGAATAGACTGACGAGTTTCAGAAGAAAGTGCTTTGTTTCTGGACGTTTTGAGCCTGTAATCGAACCCATAAGTGCTGATGCTCCAGATACTCAACTAGTCTAAAGAAGCCAGTTTTATTGCTTCTTTAATCAGAACAACAGTTTTCAGCTGTGCTAACATAATTACAAAAGAGTTTTCTAATGATCAATTAGCCTTTTAAAATGATAAACTTGGTTTAGCTAACACAACGTGCCATTGGAACAAAGGAGTGAGGGTTGCTGATAATGGGCCTCTGTACACCTATGTAGATATTCCATTCAAAAATCAACCGTTTCCAGCAACAATAGTCATTTACAACATTAACAATGTCTACACTGTATTTATGATCAATTTTATGTTATTTTAATGGACAAAAAATGTGCTTTTCTTTCAAAAACAAGGACATTTCTAAGTGACCCCAAACTTTTGACGGTAGTGTAAGTATTCAGTCCCTTTACTCAGTACTTTATTGAAGCACCTTTAGCAGCGATTACAGTCTCAAGTCTTCTTGCGTATGAGCTACAKGCTTGGCACACCTGCATTTGGGGAGTGTCTCCCATTCTTCTCTGCAGATCCTCTCAAGCTCTGTCAGGTTGGATGGGGAGRGTCGCTGCACAGCTATTTTCAGGTCTTTCCAGAGATGTTCGACCGGGTTCAAGTCAAGGACATCCAGAGACTTGTCCTGAAATCACTCCTGCGTTGTCTTGGCTGTGTGCTTAGGGTCGTTGACCTGTTGGAAGGTGAACCTTCGCCCCAGTCTGAGGTCCTGAGCGCTCTGGAGCAGGTTTTCATCAAGGATCTCTCTGTACTTTGCTCTGTTCATCTTTCCCTTGATCCTGACTAGTCTCCCAGTCCCTGACGCTGAAAAACATCCCCACAGCATGATGCTGCCACCACCGTACTTCACTATAGGGATGGTGCCAGGTTTCCTCCAGACGTGACACTGGCATTCAGGTCAAAGAGTTTAATCTTGGTTTCATCAGATCAGAGAATCTTGTTTTTCATGGTCTGAGAGTCTTTAGGTYCCTTTTGGCAAACCAAGCAGGCTGTCATGTGCCTTTTAGGGCTTCCATCTGGCCACTCTACCATAAAGGCCTGATTGATGGAGTGCTGCAGAGATGGTTGTCCTTCTGGAAGGTTCTCCCATCTCCACAGGYGAACTCTGGAGCTCTGTCAGAGTTTCCATCWGYTTCTTGGTCACCTCACTGACCAAGGCCCTTCTCCCCCAATTACTCAGTTTGGCTGGGCGGCCAGCTCTAGGAAGAGTTTTGGTGGTTCCAAACTTCTTCCATTAAAGAATGATAGAGGCCACTGTGTTCTTGGGCACCTTCAATACTGCAGAKWTTTTTTGGTACCCWTCCCCAGATCTGTGCCTCGACARAATCCTGTCTCGGAGKTCTACGGACAATTCCTTCGACCTCATGGCTTGGTTTTTGCTCTGATATGCACTGTCAGCTGTGGGACCTTATATAGACAGGTTTGTGCCTTTCCAAATCATGTCCAATCAATTGAATTTACCACAGGTGGACTCCAATCAAGTTGTAGAAACATCTCAAGGATGATCAATGGAAACAGGATGCACCTGAGCTAAATTTTGAGTCTCATAGCAAAGGGTCTGAATACTTATGTAAATAAGGAAAAATGTCATTTGTAAAAATGTCTAAAAAAAACATTTTTCACTTTGTCATTATAGGGTATTGTGTGTAGATTGATGAGCATTTTTTAAAATGTAATCCATTTTAGATTAAGTATGTAATTTAACAAAATGTGGAAAATTGAAGGGGTCTGAATACTTTCCGAATGCGTTGTATCATTTGTTCTCTCTGTGTGCCTCCCAAATGGCACCCTAGTCCCTGTATAGCGCTCTACTTTTGACCAAAGCCCATAGGGAATGGTTGCCATTTGGGACACAGCCTTTGGGACACAGCCCATTGGAGAGGGAACACTGTGTGTGTGTGTGTGTGTGTGTGTGTGTGTGTGTGTGTGTGTGTGTTGTGTGTGTGTGTGTGTGTGTGTGTGTGTGTGTGTGTGTGTGCGTGTGTGTGTTGTGTGTGTGTGTGTGTGTGTGTGTGTGTGTGTGGTGTGGGTGTATTCAACAGATGTGTGAATACATTAGAATAGATAACCAAGGTCAACCAGCCGCAGCTCTCCTCCACGCAGAGTGAGTGTGTGTGTGTTTGTGTGTGTGTGTGTTTGTGTCATGCTATTTCATGTCTCTCTCGCTGTGAGTCAGTTGCATTCCTAGATGGGAAGGATGCTCACAAACACACACAGCTCACGCTCCAATCTTTCTCTCTGTAGCGTTCCTAGATGGGAAGGATGCTCACTCTCTCCTCAAGCGCTTCCCCCGAGCCAACAGTTTCCTGGAGGAGTTCAGACAGGGTAACATCGAACGGGAGTGTGTGGAGGAGAGCTGCAGCTTCGAGGAGGCCAATGAAGTGTTCGAGAACAAGAGAGAACAGTAAATGATATCACACTCCTCTTTAGATACACAGATTTATTGATGACTGGGCTGAATAATTGAGTTCTGGTTATTGAGTTTTGGTTATACATGTATGTGCCCATACAGTATGTGTGTTATAACAAACGTCTCTCTCTCCCTCCTCTTCCCCTCTTTCCTCACTTCTCTCCTCTCTGTCCCTCTCTTCTGTCCTCTCTACTCCTCTTTACACCCTCTCCTCTTCTCCTTGCCTCCCCTATCCTATCCTCTCCTCTCTTCCCCCCTCTCCTCTCTCCTCCCCTCTCCTCGCAGGTTGACGGTTATTGTCATGAATCTGAGCAAATAATTACAGTTGAAGTCGGAAGTTTACATACACCTTAGCCAAATACATTTAAACTTAGTTTTTCACAATTCCTGAAATTTATCCTAGTAAAAATAAGTTGGGTGAATTTTGGCCCATTCCTCCTGCCAGAGCTGGTGTAACTGAGTCAGGTTTGTAGGCCTCCTTGCTCGCACAGCTTTTTCAGTTCTGCCACAAATTTTCTATGGGATTGAGGTCAGGGCTTTGTGATGGCCTCTCCAATACCTTGACTTTCATGTCCTTAAGCCATTCCACAACTTTGGAAGTATGCTTGGGGTCATTGTCCATTTAGAAGACCCATTTGCGACCAGGCTTTAACTTCCTGACTGATGTCTTGAGATGTTGCTTCAATATATCCACATCATTTTCCTACCTCATGATGCCATCTATTTTGTGAAGTGCACCAGTTCCTCCTGCAGCAAAGCACCCCCACAACATGATGCTGCACCCCCATGCTTTCGGTTGGGATGGTGTTCTTCGGCTTTCAAGCCTCCCCCTTTTTCCTCCAAACATAACGATGGTCATTATGGCCAAACAGTGCTGTTTTTGTTTCATCAGACCAGAGGACATTTCTCAGAAAATTACGATCTTTGTCCCCATGTGCAGTTGCAAACCGTAGTCTGGCTTTTTATGGCAGTTTTGGAGCAGTGGCTTCTTCCTTGCTGAGCGGCCTTTCAGGTTATGTTGATATGGGACTTGTTTTACTGTGGATATAGATACTTTTGTACCTGTTTCCTCCAGGATCTCCACAAGGTCCTTTGCTGTGTTCTGGGATTGATTTTCACTTTTCACACCAAAGTGCGTTCATCTCTAGGAGACAGAACGTGTCTCCTTCCTGAGCGGTATGACGGCTGTGTGGCTCCATGGTGTTTATACTTGTGTAATATTGTTTGTACAGATTAACGTAGTACCTTCAGGCGTTTGGAGATTGCTCCCAAGGATGACCAGACTTGTGAGGTCTAAATTTTTTATCTGAGGTCTTGGCTGATTTTTTTGATTTTCCCATGATGTCAAGCAAAGTGGCACTGAGTTTGAAGGTAGGCTTGAATGCATCCACAGGTACACCTCCAATTGACTCAAATTATGTCAATTAGCCCATCAGAAGCTTCTAAAGCCATGACATCATTTTTCTGGAATTTTCCAAGCTGTTTAAAGGTACAGGCAACTTAGTGTATGTAAACGTCTGACCCACTGGAATTGTGATACAGTGAATTATAAGTGAAATAATCTGTCTGTAAACAATTGTTGGAAAAATTACTTGTGTCATGCACAAAGTAGATGTCCTAACCGAATTTCCAAAACTATAGTTTGTTAACAAGAAATGCGTGGAGTGGTTGAAAAACGAGTTTTAATGACTCCAACCTAAGTGTATGTAACTTCCGACTTCAACTGTATTATTACTTAACTGTTTCCACAGCATTCTTTAGTTTGCTCAACTTTTTGGTCCAACTGATACTGATCAAATATTATTATTACTTAACTGTTTCCAATGCCTTTCTTATAGTTTATTCAACTTTTTGGTCCAACTGTTAACGATCAAATAATTATTGTTGTCCAAACTTGACTCCAATACAGTACCAGCAGCGTATGTGATGAGTCAAAAGAGACTAGTGCAAAAAGGGTCAATGTAGATTTCCGGGTAGTTATGGTTAACTATTTAACTAACAACCTATTGGTTCACAGCATCCATTCTTCCAGCTACGCCACCATGTCTGTGTCAATAACTGGTTTCACCTCTATATACCTCTTCGCACAGGACTAGTATTACTATAGAACATCGGTTATGTAATTATACCCAAGCTGTCCGTTTTTCCAGTTGATGATTCAGACAGGACTAGTATTACTATAGAACATCGGTTATGTAATTATTACCCAGCACGTCTTTTTCCCAGTGGATGATTCAGACAGGACTAGTATTACTATAGGACATCTCTTTGTGTAATTATTACCCCCAGCATTCTGTTTTTCCAGTGGATGGTTCAGACAGGACTAGTATAACTATAGAACATCGGCTATGTAATTATTACCCAGCATGTCTGTTTTTCCAGTGGATGATTCAGACAGGACTGGTATAACTATAGAACATTGGTTATGTAATCATTACCAAGCATGTCTGTTTTTCCCAGTGGATGATTCAGACAGGACTAGTATAACTACAGAACATCGGTTATGTAATTATTACCGCCGCATTACTGTTTTTCCAAGGGATGATTCAGACAGGACTAGTATTACTATAGGACATCTGTTATGTAATTATTACCCAGCATTTCTGTTTTTCCAGTGGATGGTTCAGACAGGACTAGTATTACTATGGAACACTGTTATGTAATTATTACCGGCGCATTACTGTTTTTCCAAGGATAATTCAGACAGGACTAGTATTACTATAGAACATCGGTTATGTAATTATTACCCAGCATGTCTGTTTTTCCTGTGGATGATTCGTACAGGACTGTATAACTACAGAACATTGGTTATGTAATTATTACTCAGCATGTCTGTTTTTCCAGTGGATTTCAGACAGGACTAGTTATAACTATAGAACATGGCTATGTAATTATTACCCCAGCATGTCTGTTTTCCAGTGGATGATTCGTACAGGACTGGTATTACTATAGAACATTGGTTATGTAATCATTACCACAGCATCTCTGTTTTCCCAGTGGATGATTCAGACAGGACTAGTATAACTACAGAACATCGGTTATGTAATTATTACGCCGCATTACTGTTTTTCCAGGGATGATTCAGACAGGACTAATATACTATAGGACATCTGTATGTAATTATTACCCAGCATGTCTTTTTTCCAGTGGATGTTTCAGACAGGACTAGTATTACTATAGAACATCGGTTATCAATTTTTACCCCAGCACGTCTGTTTTTCCAGTGGTGATTCAGACAGGACTAGTATTACTATAGAACATCGGTTATGTAATTATTACCCCAGCATGTCTGTTTTTCAGTGGATGATTCAGACAGGACTAGTATTACTATAGAATATCGGTAATGTAATTATTACCCCAGCATTACTGTTTTTCCACTGGAGGATTCAGACAGGACTAGTATTACTATAGAATATCGGTAATGTAATTATTACCCCAGCATTACTGTCCGGATATCAGACAGGACTAGTATTACTATAGAAATCGGTAATGTATTATTACCCCAGCATTACTGTTTTTCCAGTGGATGATTCAGACAGTACTAGTATTACTATAGAACATCGGTTATCAATTATTACCCAGCACGTCTGTTTTCCGTGGATGATTCAGACAGGACTAGTATTACTATAGAACATCGGTTTGTAATTATTACCCCAGCATGTCTGTTTTTCCGTGGATGATTCAGACAGGACTGGTATTACTATAGATCATTGTTATGTAATTATTACCCCAGCATTACTGTTTTCCAGTGGAGGATTCAGACAGGACTAGTATTACTATAGAAATATCGGTAAATGTAATTATTCCCCAGCATTCTGTTTTTCCAGTGGAGGATTCAGACAGGACTAGTATTACTATAGGACATCTGTTATGTAATTATTACCCCAGCATTTCTGTTTTCCAGTGGATGGTTCAGACAGGACTAGTATTACTATAGACACCTGTTATGTAATTATTACCCACGCATTACTGTTTTTCCAAGGGATAATTCAGACAGGACTAGTATTACTATAGAACATCGGTTATGTAATTATTACCCGCAGCTGTCTGTTTTTCCTGTGGATGATTCGAACAGGACTAGATAACTACAGAACATGTTATGTAATTATTACTCAGCATGTCTGTTTTTCCAGTGGATTATTCAGACAGGACTAGTATAACTATAGAACATTGTATGTAATTATTCCCCAGCATGTCTGTTTTTCCAGTGGATGATTCGTACAGGACTGGTATTACTATAGAACATTGGTTATGTAATCATTACGACAGCATCTCTGTTTCCCAGTGGTGATTCAGACAGGACTAGTATACTACAGAACATCGGTTATGTAATTATTACGCCGCATTACTGTTTTTCAAGGGATGATCAGACAGGACTATATTACTATAGGACATCTGTTATGCAATTATTACCCAGCATGTCTTTTTTTCCAGTGATGTTTCAGACAGGACTAGTATTACTATAGAAATCGGTTATCCAATTTTTACCCAGCACGTCTGTTTTCCAGTGGTGGATTCAGACAGGACTAATATTACTATAGAACATCTGTTATGTAATTATTACCTCCGCATGTCTTTTTTTCCAGTGGATGATTCAGACAGTACTAGTATTACTATAGAACATCGGTTATCCAATTATTACTCCAGCACGTCTGTTTTTCCAGTGGGTGATTCAGACAGGACTAGTATTACTATAGAACATCGTTATGTAATTATTACCCAGCATGTCTGTTTTTCCAGTGGATGATTCAGACAGGACTGTATTACTATAGACATTGGTTATGTAATTATTACCCAGCATGTACTGTTTTTCCAGTGGAGGATTCAGACAGGACTAGTATTACTATAGATAATCGGTAATGTAATTATTACCCAGCATTACTGTTTTTCCAGTGAGGATTCAGACAGGACTAGTATTACTATAGAATATCGGTAATGTAATTATTACCCCAGCATTATGTTTTTCCAGTGGATGATTCAGACAGTACTAGTATTACTATAGAACATCGGTTATCAATTATTACTCCAGCGTCTGTTTTTCAGTGGGTGATTCAGACAGGACTGTATACTAAGAATTCGGTTATTGTAATTATTACCCCAGCATGTCTGTTTTTCCAGTGGATGATTCAGACAGGACTGGTATTATATAGATCATTGGGTATGTAATTATTACCCCAGCATTACTGTTTTTCCAGTGGAGATTCAGACAGGACTAGTATTACTATAGAATATCGGTAATGTAATTATTACCCCAGCATTACTGTTTTTCCAGTGGAGATTCAGACAGGACTAGTATTACTATAGAATATCGGTAATGTAATTATTACCCCAGCATGTCTGTTTTTCCAGTGGATGATTTGCCAAAAACTGCCCTGTAATTTTTTTTTTTTCTTTTTCAAAATTGACCGATATGACGGAGTGAAGATATTTCAAAGTTTTATGGATTGCCTAGTATTGGCCTAATGCTTTCAGTTTGGCGAAAGACATAATGCATATCAATAAGAACCATGAACTGTAACCTATGCAGACATTTAAATTCTTGACGTATTTTGCAATTGATCAATTCATTGACAATATCGTCCACTTCATCTTTTAAAAGAGAAGTTTGGCACCAGGAAAGTTGATATGTGACAAAGCTTATCATTCATGTGTAGGCTATGTGCATAGCACTTTGTTTTAAGCGCCAATTTGTTCCCATGTTTTTACCCAAACTGGATGCAGCACCTGTTAAACTCTGTAATATCCCTCAAACACAGGGATGACGATTTGCACGGGCTAAGTATTATCAGAGGAACCTGGGAGTTTGCCGAAAAACAGTAGGATTTTAGGGCTGGGATAATAACCTTCCTGCCAAGTAAAAACGACTGACATGGCAGATTCGGACGGGACTAAAATGATGGATGTGGTGATTTGGGCTCGTGCACATAATTTCATTACCTGAGCTCCCCCAGTAAAACTTATCCCATCCCAATAGGACTTTAAGGTTGTATTTTGCACTTTAAAGTACATCTCAGAGCTAAGGTATACTTTTAAGTGCAACGTGTAGCCATACAGGTGAAATCAGTTATTGACACAGATGTAGCAGGTGTAGCACAGGTGTAGCAGGAAGATTGGAATGCTGTGAACCAGTAGGTTGTCAGTTCAAATCCCAGGTGTAGACATGCTGGACATGAATTACTGTATAAACGATGTAATCATGTACTGTATGTGAACTATGTACAGTACATGTAAGTTTGAAGAAGTTGTATGTGAAAATCACTGTGTTTAACTAGTTCCACAACCTTTTTTCGGTAAGATGTCCCAGAAATAATTTCAAGTTGAATGAACATATGAGACACTTTGASCAAACACGTTTTAATTTGACAGAGTTTTTTGGCAAATGTTGTCACATTTTTTTTAAGTTCAGGTAACACTTTGACCAAAAAGTTGAGTAAACAAAAAAAAACACTTACTTAATAATATTTAGMTGAAACAATTGTTATTATTTTTTACAGTGTAGATGGGCCAGCTGCAAAATCAAAATTGGCTATATCGTAAAAATTCATGAAAACAGAAATTCGCTTTTTGGTCTTAATAAATGCCAACCTGCCTCTACTCTCCACCAGATGGAGTTCTGGAAGACTCGCAGTGTGTACACGGTGAGCAGCCACGAGCAGACCAGGGACGGCCGTTCAGAGGGCCACCTCTACATGGTGGTTCCCCTGCTGGGCGTGGCTCTCCTCCTCCTCATCGCCCTCTTCCTCATCTGGAGGTGCCAGCTGCAGAAGGCCACACGGCGGKGGCCCGCCTACACCCAGAACCGCTACATGAACAACCGCAACACCCGCAGCCTGCCGCGCATCCTGGTCCACCGGGACACGCCGMCCCACTCCGAGACCCCCTTATCCAGGCCCACAGTGGTGGTGAGTGGGGTGGAGAGAGTAGTAGGAGGAGGAAGTGGAGGAGGGTCGCTGGTTTGCGCCGCAAACGTTCCCCAAGAACCCCATTCCCACCCTCAGAACACTCGCTCCGCCCTGTACGTCCAGGATCCGTCTGTGTCAGTAGCGTCGCGTCTCTCCGGTGCCACACCTCCTCCTTCCTACGAGGAGGTGACAGGACACCTGGAGAGCAGCAGCGACGAGGTGTCGGCGCCGTACAGCGACCCTCCGCCCAAATATGAGGAGATTGTCAAGGAGAAGTAAGCAGAGGGAGGGAGAGAGGGATGGAGGGAGGCTGGGCCYGGGGCCATATTGTCAGATCCATCCCTCCCTCCATTGTTCTTGTCTCTGGTCTGAGGGGCTGGCAAACTGCTAGCTATCCGTGGGAAAGAATGCACTGTGGTATCTACTATCTCGGAGCACTTGCTGTATCTATCGCTGACTGACTACAGTACAAGGTTTGGAACGACGATGATCTGTGCTACACTGTGTTTCCTTCTTGAGTTATCTATCTTGCCAATGCCTGGGGCCTGGCGGTCTGTTTTGATTTGGCGTTGTTGTTATGCGTCAGCGTTTCTCACTGTACTCTGAATGTGGTGGTCCTTGTTTACTAGTGCGTATGACTCTGCAGTGAAGCGCTATATCCATAATAACTGTATATTTATACCGTATACTTTTCCACCTTTCTCTCATCACACCAGCTGTAGCTAGTCACTTGGCGAAATGCAATCCCTGCGTCGACACTGCCTGCCCCCCCCCCCCTAAACACTGAAGAAAAGACACCAGTTCCCGGACACCCTGAGGCACACCTTTAAATGTGCCAGCCATCCCAAATGGTGCCCTATTCCCTACATAGTGTACTCACTACTTTTGACCAGGGCCATTTGGGACGTGGGTGTGAGAGGAATGGAACCTTGCCAAGTCACCCTGCATCCCCCTGAGAGGAAGAGACTACTGTGTGGATGAAGGAAGTGAGGAAGCTTCCAAGCCCTCAGTGGTACTTCTTCCTCACCAGAGTTGTGCCGTGACTCGTGACGAAGGAGAGTTGATTTGCCAAATGTGCACTGCTGATTACGTGTACTGCCGTCTGAACACACAAAATGAAAGGGAAAAAGTATATTCTTTCATTTGTTGAAAGTAGTATGGTTTAACAGACAGAAACAGTAGCCGGTGCTTGTGGACTATGGGACTATAGGACTATCTTATCATGAAGAGYATGCAGCCAGACACAGCGGATTCGTTGGGATCCTCAGTGTTTCTCCTCTTTGCCTGAATCCAACGTCAAGGCCGTCTTTCTCCACATACATCCTCTGGTCATGGAAGGGCCTTGAATTAAGAGGAAACGGATGCACTCCAAGTGTATGGTGGGAAGAACACGCATACTATCTCAAAATGTCAATCAGGTATTTGAGGTTTTGGCTAATTAGAAAATCATTGAATGACCTGATAATCTTACACACAAACAAAGACACAACAGGTACGCACACACATCTACGCACACACACACCACACACACTACACACACACACACACACACACACACACACACACCAACACACACATACACACACACACATAGTATGCACGCACACCACAGCACAGCAACACACACACCACACACACACACACACACACACACACACACACACACACACACACACACACACACACACACACACAACACAACACCACATGATGCACAGAACAACCATTTTTCACACACACACACACACACACAGGAAGCACAATCAGTAGCTCTGACAACATTCCAGTCAACCCTCAGCCTATCCCTCTCAAAGCTGCAGAGTGAATTTTACAATGCTGGCTTCAGTACTGCTGTGCTATAACTGTTTACAATTGCTACTTTTTAAAATCTCGTTTGAATAGATGCGTAAGAAATCTCTAGACTAGTGAGCAATCCATGGTCGGGTACAGTACATCACCATCATGACATGCTAGCTGAATGGTACAAATGCTTTTCTTCTCTTTAGTCTATTCTTGTTTTGTTGTTTGCCTTTTGACTGCTTTTTCACTTGTGGCTCGTTTCGCTGGTGTTCAGACCTTGTTCAACCAGCCATCCACCAACCAGGACATGCAACAGAAGTCGTGTTTCAGAATCAGCTCAGGTTGCCAGCAGTAACCGTCTCTATGTTATATACTAATCACTGCCAATGGCTTGACCAAATGGGATCGCAAGATAACTCTGACTTGTACTGCAATACCTGGAGTTCCTGTTTTTTACACAGGGGAGAGAGAAAAGGAACGACCAAGGGCAGAGAGAGAGGGAGTGGGAGATGCCCTCTGGCCTGTCTGGGGCCTTATCCTCAAGGTTAGCAATGTTAGCGTCTGGCCTGGGCCCTGTCTGGTCTGCAGTTTTCCATCCTAGTGGAAGGGAAAGAGGAAAGGGAAGGAGGGATGACAAAACACTAGGGCTACTGCAGGGAAGGGAAGGAGGGATGGACACAGGGCTACTGCAATGGTCCTTCCCTTTGTAGAGGAGCTGGATGCTGGCTGCTGCTGATGATGCGAGCGCTGTCTGTTTCTGTCTGCTGACTGGTTCCTAGTGTCCCCGGGGTCTCGAGGCTCTTTATACGGACATCTATTCTACAGTTTGTGCTGATTTATATTAGTGGAATGAACAGTGTGTGCGTGTGCGCGTGTGTGCACCTGTATTTGTGCCCAAACTCTCCTCAAAAATTCACTTCGCTAAAGAATGAAATACCCCACAAAAAACAATTGGTCATGTTCTTTACTATATCTATATATTCATGCATGTACATGTGTGCGTCCGGAAAGTATTCAGACCCCTTGACTTTTTCCACATTTTGTTACTGTTACAGCCTTATTCTAAAATGGATTCCCCTRAGCAATCTACACACAATACCCCATAATGACATGCTGTGGGGATGTTTTTCAYCGGCAGGGACTGGGAGACTAGTCAGGATCAAGGGAAAGATGAACAGAGCAAAGTACAGGGAGATCCTTGATGAAAACCTGCTCCAGAGCGCTCAGGACCTCAGACTGGGGCGAAGGTTCACCTTCCAACAGGTCAACGACCCTAAGCACACAGCCAAGACAACGCAAGAGTGATTTCAGGACAAGTCTCTGAATGTCCTTGAGTGGCCAAGTCAGAGCCCGGACTTGAACCTGATCGAACATTTCTGGAAAGACCTGAAAATAGCTGTGCAGCGACGCTCCCCATCCAACCTGACAGAGCTTGAGAGGATCTGCAGAGAAGAATGGGAGAAACTCCCCAAATACAGGTGTGCCCAGCTTGTAGCATCATACCCAAGAAGAATTGAGGTTGTAATTGCTGCCAAAGGTGCTTCAACAAATTACTGAGTAAAAGGTCTGGATACTTATGTAAATGTCATATTTCAGTTTTTTATTTTTAAAACATTTTAATTGAACCTGTTTTTGCTTTGTCATTATGGATTATTGTGTGTAGATTGATGAGGGGGAAAAAACGATTTAATCCATTTTAGAATAAGGCTGTAACGTAACAAAATGTGGAAAAAGTCAAGGGGTCTGAGTACTTTTCGAATGCACTGTAGATATATATATGGCACACTACGGTTGATGTTTTCTAATGGTTTTTAATGGCTGCATGAATATCTGATCATTTTTGTCAATGACTTGAGTTCAACACTATGTCTACATCCCAAATGGCACTCTATTCCCGATGAAGTGCACTTCTTTTGACCAGAGGCCTATGTGCCCTGGTCAAAAGTAGTGCACTATATAGGGAATAGGGTGCCATCTGGGACGAAGCCTACATCACTAGTTTAGAAGTGACTGCGCTTGTGATGCTGTTCAACGTTTAGAAAAGACGAACCTTGAAGGCTCACAAATAGGGGCCAGAAGTTGAACCTGTTTAGAAAAACCCTTGGCTCTATTCATGATCATGCCTCGCGAAAGAARTGTGAGCACAGTGAGATGAACATTGGTTTACAGTGGTGCTACATTAYCCTGAATGCTGGTCTGTTTGTGCTATCTTGCCAACTCCTGTCACTCATTGTCATGCCTAACATTGACTTCACAACGACAGCAYTGGAGTTGGCAAGAGCACAAACAGATCTGGGATCAGGCCAATGCTACAGGGAGTTCATTACAAATATGTATATTAAAAAAAAACACTGCTTGCTGCTCTCCACTGTTACATACATCAGTCAACAGCTGCATTTCTAACCTTTACRACGAGCGGGATGAAAAACATCTGACCCTGTATCAGTGTTTAACAGCTGTTTCTCCCTACTGTGCATACATGCGGGTTACAAGTGAGAGTCGCTTCGATAGGTCTCCTAGTCTAATGAACCTTGGACAATCCAGGCCTCATCAACATTCAGTTAGTTCAGATACAGTAACATAAGCCATAGCCTGGCCTCCCACTCTGTTACAGTTTYTTTCCCCCAGTTATCATGAAGAAACCACTGAAATGTTAGAAATGTCCAAATACTCATTCTCTTGTTCCTGGATGTCCATTGAATGGGTTCAGCCTGACAAATGCTTTATTAATACTCACGTGTCTTTGACCAAAGTACCATACAGCCTGTCTCTGGGTCACTGGCCCTATGCTTTGGTCCAGTTACACGTGGCCTTCTTCGACAAGGCTTGCTGCATGTAACACCCTGGACCAGAGCAACTCTGGTCTATGCTTCCTCTTGGTTCTGTCTGGTTGTGGACATACTGGGCTTTCTGGATGTCAAATGTCACCCTATTCCCTATGTGGTGCACTTCTTTGGACCAGGACCCATAGGGATCTGGCAATAAGTCGTGGACTATGTAGGGAATAGGGGGCCATTTGGGACGCAGGCCTGCATGTGGGTCAGTGTGAGAGTCGGAGGAGAGGGTGATGTGAAGGGGGCGCTGGGTGTCTCTCATCTTATGACAGACCCAGTGGAATTGCTGGTGGTCCTAATGGAATACAGCAGAGTTGAAATAGGTTGCRGTTAACCCAATTTCAAACACAAACCATGTGGTTGTACTACTGCCTGTCATTTTCTATGTATTATAAAGGTGGTGGGGGTGCAACAAACATAAATTCAGTCAGCTACMGTCATATTTTGGTATAGTTAAGTTGACAACAATGTACACAATATAACAATGTATACAATATTACGTATCTTCACCTGTCTCTTCATGTTTCAATTGGGGTGAAATATGTAATATACACTGTGTACAAAACATTAGGAACACCTTCCTAATATTGAGTTGCACTCCCTTTCGCCCTCAGAACAACCTCAATCCGTCGGGGCATGGACTCTGCAAGGTGTCGAAAGCGTTCCGCGGGGATGCTGGCCCATGTTGACTCCAACATGTTGCGTCAAGTTGGTTGGTTACACACACAGGYAACTGTTGAGCGTGAAAAACCCTGCAGCATAGCAGTTCTTTACACACTGAAACCGGTYCGCCTCGCACCTACTGCCACACCCCGTTATAAGGTACTTCAATCTTTTGTCTTGCCCATTCACCCTCTGAATGACACACATACACAATCCATGTCCCAGTAGTCTCAAGGCTTAAAAATCCTTCTTTAACCCGTCTACTCCCCTTKATTTACACTGATTTGAAGTGGATTTAACAAGTGACATCAATAAGGGATCATAGCTGTCACCTGGATTCACCTGGTCAGTCTATGTCATGGAAAGAGGAGGTGTTCCTAATGTTTTGTACACTCAGTGTAAATATCATGCAATTGCAAAGTGAGGTCAGAGAAGTATGTTTTTTTTTTAGACCTATTTTTAGCGACRAGAAAAGACGTCCAACAACCAAAATATGACGTCTTTCCCAGATGTCTTCATTACCTTGTTGTAATCAGGTTATCTTTATAACCAGAAAACCAGTTTTCAATTTCAAATGTTGCCCACTGGGTAAGTAGGCTAATGTATCTATGTCAGATTGTGGATGGTGGGGTGGGGTGTGGGGGGTCTGTCCCAAATAGGTCCCAAATGGGTGCCATGTGGCTCAGTATGGCACTTCCCATGGGGGACCAGTATAAAAATGTAAGTCACTCTGGATAAGAGCGTCTGCTAAATGACTAACATGTAAATGTATTCCCTTTAAAATGCACTACTTTTGAAAAAGTATTCCYAATGTGTCCCAAATGGCACCCTATGGGACCTGGTCAAATGTAGGTCTAGTGCACTAAATGTGGAATCGGGTGCCATTWGGGACTCCCTCTGTCACTAAATCCTCTTTATCACAGTGGATGGATAACCTCATCACTCGATAGTCACACACACCATACCGTACTAAGTGCCAATTTCTCTCTTTCTCTTGTTTGTAAAGCACTGATGCTGAATTACTTTGTGAATATATTAAAGTGCATTTATCCATACTCGTTTTCTCTCTCTGTGCCTCTGTTGTGTCTGTGATTGGTTTTGTATGAGTCAGATGATCAGATTATTTGATTAGGAGATGTCTTTGCAATGAGATAAGATGTGTCATCTACATGGCACATTGAAGGATGTGTGGCTAGGTAGCCTGGTTAAGGCTGACTGAAAGCTGTACTTATCATTGGGCAGTCTGGTTAAAGTCTGGTTAAAGCAGTGTATGTCACCAAGGGGCCGGTGCTGGAAGGCTGTAACTGCACTTTGGCTCCATCTGCTGGGCAAACAGAGGAGTGGGTCACTGCGATGGATCAAAGAGTGAATGAACATTACAAGGTAATGAAGCTCGGGAAGCATGAGAAGGTCAAATCCCTTTTATTAAATATTCCTAAAAATCAAGGGGTTTATTTCATTAATTGTATTACAGGAAAACATACATACTGTGGTTTCAAGTTAAAGGGGCAGTTGAAACAATGACAAAGCGCCACTGTTTCGGTAAAAATCTGACGGATGAGGCTGCAGAAATGTAACTACTCTCAAATTCAAAGAAAGTGCTACGGATGCAAGGACTGACATTCCATGATATCAAWATGATAGTTTTAACCGTGTTTTGCAGCTATAGAGTGTTTGTTTACATTTACTTTGTTTACGAACATTAGTGTCAAACAAACGTATAAATGCCTCGAACCCCATCAGAGGCCGAAGTATAAGTAATATTCTTCAAGAATCAATGGGCGCACATCCTTCATTTATTTGTAAGTTTAAAAAAGTATGTATCAACTGCAYATTGTCCCTTTAAATCATTCACATACATGTGTTTTAGTTTAGTTCATTTTTTTTTCAGCATTATTACAAGTTCTTAAAAACAGTTTTAATTAAAAACAGAATAAATGTTTCTGTTAAAAGAAAAAACATCAATGTTATCAATAGCTGGAGATTTTAATGGGCTTCACTGTGCATCTGAGGCCACAGGTGAGATGGTACATGAGGATGTGTCTGAACGTCTTGTCTCTCAGGCCGTAGATCAGAGGACTCAGACACCTGGGCAGGATAATCAGGATGATAAACACAATATACTCAATCTGTGTGGCTTTGTCCATTGCTCTGGATTTCAAGGCTGACACTATAGTAGGAACCAGGGTGGAGGAGAGACTCAGGCCAAGCTGGATCAGGTGCAGTAAAACCGTGTTACGAGCCTTGGTGTTCGTATCCTTGTCTGAGGAGGCAGACTTGGCTACCATCATGATAGCGATGTAGGAGTATATGATGATAAAACCAACGGCCATGAAGACGATGCTGATGAACACGTTGTCTACCTGGTTGTGAATCTTCAGTTGGAAAAGCTCGCTGGTAGAGCAGAATCCCTGCATTAACTGGTCCAGGGGCATGGACTCTAGAACCAGCAGCATGACAAGCTTAATGATAGTGTTTAGGGAACACAGGATCCACACCACAGCAATGACCACGCCCGTAGTCCCGGGGGTGACAATGGAGGCATGCCTCAAAGGATAACAGATAGCCACGTACCTGGAAAGGATCATTTTTATTGAGTACCAAATATAGGCCCTGGTCAAAAGTAGTACACTATTTAACCTTTATTTAACCCTTGAGGTTAGAAACCAATTTTTTTCTGGGGGACTAAATAGGGAAAAGGGTATAAGCAAACATACCTCTCTAGCGACATCACAGACAGGTTGAGAGGGGAAACACCGCTGGTGAAAATGGCCACCAACACAATCACAACACATATATATCGGATCACAAACAACCCAGCGACGGCCAATATGTACAGCAGTTGGCTGGTCACCAGTAGGATGGTGTCGGCGAAGAGGAGGTTACCTGCCGGAAATGAACACGTTAAACATTTGTTGGAAATACAACAATTACACAATAACAGATTGTATTTGAACACAACTTGAATTGTAATGCATTCTACCCCATCTTTGCTTTCACAAATACATGAAGAGCTAGTTTGGCGTGCATTTAGAGCTTCTAAAGACCTAAATACCAAATGTATTGGYAACGGGTTATCATGTAACAAGCCACATGCCATGGAAGATTTCAAATGGAATGTATGGCCRGATTGGGCTAGCGGTACTAGCTGAAGCATCTGCTGAAGCATCTGCACACTTCTACAAAGGCGGCATAGGTTCAGATCTGGCCTACTGCCCCTTGACGCAACCTGTATCRTTCCCCACTGTCATCCTCTCTCAATATCTGTTCAATACATCTGAAAACCCTTAAGAACATATCTTTTTTTTTAAAGAATTGCAAACTAAATGTGTTACTCTTGTATAAAACTTCCAGGTAGCCAGGTTTACCGAACAAGATGTAGCGTGAGGTCTCTCTGAACACGGGCTTGCTCTTCAGACTGTACAGCATGATAGTGTTGATATAGAGGAAGAGGAGACATGGYGACACAGACAGGAAGCCCATGAACGTCCTTATGGGCACTGCCAACCTCTGATTGGTCAACGAAACGTTGTTGGACAGGAGCTGGAATGGGGGTGTTGTATTGGACATGTTTCAGGCGCATCTGTAGAGACAAAAATACTTTCAAAAAATATTTACATTACATGTACAGTGAGGTCCAAAAGTATTTGGACAGTGCCACATTTTTTGTTGTTGTTTTGGCTTTGTACTCTAGCACTTGGTGGCGCAGCGGTCTAAGGCACTGCATCTCAGTGCTAGAGGCGTCACCACAGACCCTGGTTTGATTCCAGGCTGTCCCATAGGGCGGCGCACAATTGGCCCAGCTTCGTCCGGGTTTGGTTAGTTTAGACCGTCATTGTGAATAAGAAGTTGTTCTTAACTGACTTGCCTAGTTAAATAAAGGTAAAAATATATATACATATCAGGTGAACCTTTCAGAAATTACAGTAATTTTTGTACATTGGGACAAATTCACTTATATGTGTATTAYAGTCGTCAAAATMTAGTATTTGGTCCCATATTCCTAGCACGCAGTGACTAAATCAAGCTTGTGAATCTACTAACTTATTGGATGCATTTGCAGTTGGTTGTGTATCAGATGATCTATGCCCAATAGAAATGAATGGCAAATAATGTGTTGTGTCATTTTGGAGTCACTTTTACTGTAAATATGAATAGAATATGTTTCTGAACAATTCGACATTATGAACACGAATGCAAATACTCTCATATTAAGCTGACAGTCTGCGCTTATAGTCGTTGTATAATTTCAAAGTGCTAGAGTACAGAACCGAAACAAAAAACAACATTTTCACAGTCCAAATACTTTTGGACCTCACTGTATCTGTAATACAGTATATTGCGTATACAGGTCTGGAATGGTGGTGTTGTATTGGACATGTCTCTGTCGCATCATTCTGTAGAGACAAAAATACATCCATTATTGTAATATATCTATAATATATTTCCTTCAGCCCTGGACAGGTCTGGAATGGTGGTGTTGTATTGGACATGTCTCTGTCGTATACATTAGGACAAACATACATTCATTATACCTCTATGAGAAACATTGACAGGGTGGTCCTAGATCTCTTGGTGCTATATAGCCAAATCCTAAGGTCGTTGTCAATTTCAAACAACAGCTCTGGGACCAGACTAGCATATTGCCTGCCCCTGTACAGACCCCCATAGGATAAAATCAAACATGCAATCTGATAACAATCAAATCAAATCTCAAATTCAAACTGCTATAAATGCAATGCGTATTATGCTAATTGAATAGCAAAAACAATTGAACACAGAAAAGACAAAGACAAAAAAAATATGACAAAATCCCACAACTGTTTCCTTCTGTAGCTTTTCAGTCACAACTCAGTTCACATTGAAGGCAGAGGAATCACCCAGAAGATCTCCTGAAGTAATTTCAAAGCAGAAATACTTACTGTCAGTTCAGTTACAGTCTGAGGTTCTGTAGGGCTCTGCCCAAGGTGTGTGGGGTTCACCTCTTGTCCACCTCTTATAAGACATATATCGACAGCTCCCTCTACATCACACCATCACATGTGCCGGTCCTGTGGCCAATAGCAGAGTAGCATGAGGTGATCTAGCCCTTGAGGGCAGATGTCGGTCTAATCGACCAATGTCTTTATTAAATGTGGACTCTAAAATAGTTGCTAAACTATTGGTGAATCATCAAGAAACGGTTGCATGCTGTAGTCTGGTCCAGTGGTAGTGCTGCCAGTCCTGTAGCCAATCAGGATCCAGAGAAAAACACAAACTGGTAGCATACTGTAGTGCAGGGCAATTATTTTCCATAGGCGGCCACATTAGAATATATTTTTGTCTTCGCGGGCCAGAATCATATTACAGGATTATACATCATGTGTATGACTGTGTTGACAGATATATCTACTGMAAGTCACATRCAGATATGCTYCTTATTTMACTTTTTTAACATGCACAGAAATAAACCACATCCATGTTCTCCTTTTGGTAGGATTTTCATTATTAAACATGCAATGAACAACACYGAGGGAAAAGTACACTGTGCATTCAGCACCACAGACAAAACTCTTGGGTATGCACAAAAACACAAGAAAGAGAGAGAGCTCAACATTACATTTCAACTACTCAATCAGTGTGAGGAGTGAAGTCTCTGATGGGCATTGACTAGAGCAGTGAAGTCAGGTATAGTTTCTGACGTCGCTATGCGCAGYATTTCTGGGAAATGAGAGTCAGTAAGAGATGATCTGTGCCTTGACTTGTTATGTTTCGTCACTGAAAATGTCTGTTCACATACATAGGTTGACAAACAGTACAAACATCTTCTGAGCATGACTCCTAATCTTTGGAAAGTTTTGTTCATCGAGAGATGCATAGAACCTCGTCAGGGACATTGTTTTGAATAGTTCTCCAATCACTGCATCAGACTGAAGATCGATAAGCTTAAGTTGCAAGTCAGTGGGAGCGTTACCCAAAAAAGAAGAGGAAACCAACAGCAGGCTGCTTGCTTTGAGATTGTCACGGCCGTCAAAAGAAGTGGACCAAAGTGTAGGACCAAAGTGCAGCGTGTCGGAGCGTACATTTTCCTTTTATTTAAAATGHCGCCAACAAAACAACAAACGAAGAAACAACCGTGAAGCTTACGGTATAGTGCCACTAACAAAAGTCAACTACCCACACTGAAAGGAGGGAAAAAGGGCTAACTAAGTATGATTCCCAATCAGAGAGAAAGATAGACAGCTGTCCCTGATTGAGAACCATACCCGGCCAAAACATAGAAATAAAGAAACATCAGAACAAAGGCACTCAGATATGCCACCGAACGCAGAAAATGAGAGACCACTAAAAAGGCTCTCTAAGAGTCTAGGGCTTGACAGTACCCCCCCCCCCCCCCCCCTCAAAGGTGCGGACCTCCGGCCGCAACAACCTGAGACCTATAGGGGGGTCTGGGTGGGCATTTCACCGAGGTGGCGGCTCTGGTGCGGGACGTAGACCCCGCTCCACCTCTGGCTCACCCCACTTTGTGTGGCACCTCTGGTGCGGGGACCCTCGTCGCCGACCCCGATTGGGGACCCTCGTTGCGGGCCCCGGACTGGGCCCTCGTTGCGGCCCCGGACTCCGAACCCTCGCTGCGGGCCCCGCTCCTGGGAGCCCTCGTTGGAGGCTCCGGACTGGAGACCGTCGCTGGAGGCTCCGGACTGGGACCGTCATTGGAGGCTCCGGACTGGAGACCGTCGCTGGAGACTCCGGACTGGGGACCCTCGTTGCTGGTCCCGGACTGGGAACCGTCGCTGGAGTCTCGCGACTGGAGACCGTCGCTGGAGGCTCCGGACTGGAGGCCGTCGCTGGATGGCTTCGGCTCATGGATCATCACTGGAGGCTTCGTGCCATGGATCATCACTGGAGCTTCGTGCCATGGATCATCACTGGAGGCTTCGTGGCATGGATCATCACTGGAGGCTTCTTTGCGATGGATCATCACTGGAGGCTTCTTGGCCATGGATCATCACTGGAGGCTTGCGTGGCCTATGATCATCACTGGACGCTTCTTGCCCTTGGATCATCACTGGAGGCTTCGTGCCATGGATCATCACTGGAGGCTTCGTGCCATGGATCATCACTGGAGTGAGGAGACGTATGGGCAGCCTGGTGAATGGAACTGCAACAGGGCTCACCAGGCTGGGGAGACATACAGGTTGGAGACATACTTCGCCCWGCAAATGCGGGGCGCTGGCACAGGACGCACTGGGCTGTGCAGATGGACCGGAGACACAGTGCGCAGAGCCGGCGCAGGATATCCTGGGCCGAAGAGACGCACTGGAGACCAGGCGCACTGAGCCGGTACCATCCATCCTGGCTGGATGCTCACCCTAGCCCGGRAGATGCGGGGAGCTGGGATGTAGCGCACCGGGCTGTGAACGCGCACTGGAGACACCGTGCGCTCCACCGCATAACACGGTGCCTGACCAGTACCGCGCTTCTCCCCACGGCAAGCACGAGGAGTTGGCTCAGGTCTCCAACCTGACTCAGCCAATCTCCTCGTGTGCCCCCCACCCCCCCCCAACATTTTTGGGGGGGGCTGCCTCTCGGGCTTCCGTGCTAGCCGTGTTCCCTCGTAACGCTAGGCCCCTTAACTCGCTGCCTCCGCCTTCCTCGATGCTTCCACCTGRTCCCACGGCAGGCGATCCTTTCCGGCCAGGATGTCCTCCCATGTCCAGTCCTCCTGAAAACGCTGCTCCCCCTTACCACGCTGCTTGGTCCTTTGGTGGTGGGTAGTTCTGTCACGGCCGTCAAAAGAAGTGGACCAAAGTGCAGCGTGGTGAGCGTACATTTTCCTTTTATTTAAAATGTCGCCAACAAAACAACAAACGAAAGAAACAACCGTGAAGCTTACAGTGCTATAGTGCCACAAACAAAGTTAACTACCCACACTGAAAGGAGGGAAAAAGGGCTACCTAAGTATGATTCCCAATCAGAGACAACGATAGACAGCTGTCCCTGATTGAGAACCATACCCGGCCAAAACATAGAAATAAAGAAACATAGAAAACAAAGCATAGAATGCRCACSCRAAATCACACCCTGACCAAACCAAATAGAGACATAAAAAGGCTCTCTAAGGTCAGGGCGTGACAGAGATGGATAGTTAAGGAGAATAAAGAATGTGTTGTGACTGAGGTCAACACTCAAGTTGTACAACTGATGTACAACTCATTAGGCACAATGGTTGTTATACAACAAATAGTTTTCTGCACCACACATTATTTATTATTATATCACTAAAATATAATTTGTATATCCCAGTATGGTACTCCCAAATGGGTACTGTAGCATCATACGAGAAACTGTCTTTCCGACTTATCAACCATGTGGAGATATATTATTTGAAATGGGGTAAATATATTGATCATATCAGTGGTTCATGAGACCTCAGTGAAAATGGTTAAATTTAAGCCATAAGCATAGCCCTCTTCATGTGTTTCATAATCTTGGTTGATGTATTTATCCTATTCTCTTTGCCAGTGTGATGTGATTAGCTAGTGATTTTAGTTGAGTCCCGTTTTCTATATTGTTTAGTTTTTTTGTCATACTTTTTATTTTATTTTTCTCACAGAAAGCCAGTTTATTGGTGTTTGTTGGATTTTATTACTTTGTATTTGTTGTATTCTGTTGTTTCTGTACACAGCATTGAAAATGCCTGTCTCTCCATATCACAAGTCTGCATCATTCAGGCCCTTAATTCTCCCCATTGTGAAACCCTGACCACCAGTTAACACAACAACCACAACAGACACTCATTATGACCATGTTTACTCAGAATGTTAATGATGGCACAGAGAAAACAGATGTTTATTTATCATATTAAATATTAATATGACTTCATTAAGGAGGGGGACCAGGGGATTGAAGCAGCATCCCTCCATCCCTCTATGCACCCATCCCTCCGTCTCTCTATCCCTCCATCCCTCCATCCCTCACGAAACAGACAGTCCCTTGTTCCTTWATTAACAGTTTGATTATTTTTAATACCATGATTAGACTTTTAATACTCCTTTGTGCCATCGTTAARGCTACCAGGCAGTAAATATTGACGCCATTCATGCATGTTGTTGTGTTGAGTGTCTGGGAGTCAGGGTTTCTCTACGGAGGGGAGTTGCTTGTGTTTGATACTTTTCAAATGCCTTTGGGATTGTCATTGCTTAGATCATTTGTGTCCAGCCTCTTTACTACTAATGTTTTGGACATGCAGATGCCTAAATGTTCTCACCATAAAGGTCGAAACTTTGTTATGTGTCATAGTTAGATTTCAACATGTACATGTCTATTCATTTTCAGTAGTTAATGTTTTGGATTGTTATGGATGTGTTCGGGATAACACAGATTTCGTTGTATGGTTCCAAGCTGTGTGTAGGCCTACTGTATTATCATGCAACAAAGCCACAGAGGCACCAAGGTGTATAGTCTAGCTACACAAGTTTAATGAATGTTCAGAATTTCACCAATTAAAATGTTGTTACACAAACATGGAAATAGGAACGGTTGGGCATTGTTTATTCACCTTCAGCTTTCTGTGAAAAGGAAGACAGAAAGCGAAGAAGGGCTCAACATCATCCTTTTCACTCAAAACCACATGAATGCTTGAAAGGATACAACGGACCCTGTCAAAAGTCAAAAGTATTGCACTATGTAGGGAATAAGATTTGGATGCATCAGACCTATAGACTGTACTTTTCCTCCGGCGTTGCGACCCTTGGCCCCGAGCTTGTTGACGTAGGTCTCAGCGATGGAAGCTCCTCTGCCTCCTCCAGCTCATCTCATGCTGCACCTTCCTAAACTTAGAAACGTCCTGTTRGGCTGCTTCCTCCTGTAAAAMAAAWTACAGAGGGAGAGAAGGAGAGAATATGAGAGGAAGAAGAGAGACGGAAAAGGATAACATCAGCGTTCAARGTTTGAACACTCCTTTATGCAGAGAAATGAAAGGGGTTATACTATTCAAGCAGCTCTCCTTGAATAATGGGAAAAAGTTAAGAATAGAAGGCCCTAGTCAAAAGTAGTGCATTATATAGGGAATAGGGTGCCATGGCACCATTTCAGTTGCAGCCTCAGAGTATTTGACTGCATGTCTAGTGTGACTCATCACTTCCTCAGCCTGATTCTTGCCGGCCTTCAGTTTCAGCTGCAACTTGTCCACCAAGTCCTGCAGTCCGTTAACGTTATTATCCTCCTCAATCTGTGTGTGGGACTCGGGAGAACATCAAGTAGTCAAAGCCTGAGTATGTGTGCATGTGTGGAATGAGTCCCCCCKAAAAATTACAGCTACACACAGTGCCTTCAGAAAGTATTCATACACCTTCACTTATTCCACATTTAGTTGTGTTACAACCTGAATTTAAAATGTATTAAATAAAATAAAATACAATCCTCACCAATCTACAGTACACCCAATACTCCATAACGCCAAAGTGAAAACATGTTTTWAGAAATATTTGCAAATGTATTGAACATGAAATACAGAAATATCTCATTTACATACAGGTAAGTGTTCACACCCCTGAGTCAATACATGTTAGAATCACTTTTGGCAGCGATTACAGCTGTCAGTRTTTCTGGGRAAGTCTCTAAGAGCTTTGCACATCTGGATTGTACAATATTTGCACATTGTTCTTTTTAAAACATTCTTCAAGCTCTGTCAAATTGTTTGTTGATGTCACGCCTTGACCTTAGAGATCCTTTTAATTCTCTATTAGGTTAGGTCAAGGGTTGACTAGGGTGGGCAATCTATGTTTTCTATTTCTTTGTTGGTCGGGTATGGTTCCCAATTAGAGGCAGCTGTTGTCACGTTCCTGACCTGTTTTCTGTTGTTTTTGTATGTGTTTAGTTGGTCAGGGCGTGAGTTGGGGTGGGCATTCTATGTTATGTGTTTCTATGTTGGTTAATGGGTTGCCTGATATGGTTCTCAATTAGAGGCAGGTGTTTTACGTTTCCTCTGATTGAGAACCATATTAAGGTAGGTTGTTTCACATTGTTTGTTGTGGGTGGTTGTCTTCCGTGTCTGTGTATGTTTGCACCACACGGGACTGTTTCGTTTGTTCGTTCGTTTTGTGTAGTCTATTTTCCTGTTCGTGCGTTCTTCGTGTTATGTAAGTTGTTTGTTCAGGTCTGTTGACTTCGTTTATTATTTTGTAATTCTCAAGTGTTTTTCGTGTTCGTCTTTCTTTATATAATAAAACATCGTTATGTCCTATAACAACGCTGCGCTTGGGTCCAATCCCTACTCCTCCTCTTCAAGCGAAGAGGAGAAGAACACCCGTTACAGACACCACCCACAAACCCGGACCAAGCAGCGTGAGTACGAGCAGTGGCCCACTACACAGGAATCCTGGACATGGGAGGAAATACTGGAGGGAAAAGGACACTGGGCTCACATTGGGGAATATCGCCGCGCTCGTGAGGAGATGGAGGCAGCGAAAGCCCGAGATCGGTGGTATGAGGAGGCAGCACGGAGGCGTGGCTGGAAGCCCGTGAAGAAACCCCAAAAATGTCTTGGGGGGGGGTGGCTAAAGGGTAGTGTGGCGAGGGCAGGTAGGAGACCTGCGCCCATTCCCATGCTTACCGTGGAGAGCGGGAGTACGGCCAGACACCGTGTTACGCAGTAGAGCGCATGGTGTCTCTGTACGTGTGCGTAGCCCGGTGCGGTACATACCAGCTCCTCGTATCGGCCGGGCTAGATTGAGGATTGAGCCGGATGTCATGAAGCCGGCCCAACGCATCTGGCCACCAGTGCGTCTCCTCGGGCCGGCTTACATGGCACCAGCCTTACGCATGTGTCCCCGGTTCGCCTACATAGCCCGGTGGGGGTTATTCCACCTCCCCGCACTGGTCGGGCGACGGGGAGCATACAACCAGGTAAGGTTGGGCAGGCTCAGTGCTCAAGGGAGCCAGTACGCCTGCACGGTCCGGTATATCGCGGCGCACCTTCCTGCCCCAGTCCAGTACCACCAGTGCCTACACCACGCTCCAGGCTTCCAGTGCGTCTCCAGAGCCTGTTCCTCCTCCACGCACTAGCCCTGTGGTGCGTGTCCTCCAGCCAGTACCTCGAGTTCCGGCACCACGCACCAAGCCTCCTGTGCGTCTCCAAGCCCTGTAGCACTGTTCCTTCTCCCCGCACTCGCCCTGAGGTGCGTGTCCTCAGCCGGTACCTCCAGTTCCGGTACCACGCCCAGGCCTATAGTGCGCTTTGAGAAGTCAGTGTGCCCTGTTCCTGCTCCCCGCACTAGCCTTGAGGTGTGTGTCCTTAGCCCGGTACCTCCAGTTCGCGGCACCACGCACCAGGCATATGTGCGCTCCAGCCGGCCAGAAGCTGTCTGTCTGTCCCGAGCCGTCAGAGCTGCCGGTCTGTCCCGAGCCGTCAGAGCTGCCGTCTGTCCGAGCTCGGCTGCCGTCTGTCGTACTGTACCGCCGTCAGAGCTGCCCGTCTGTCCCGAGCCGTCAGAGCTGCCCGTCTGTCCCGAGCCGTCAGAGTCCGCCCGTCTGTCCCGAGCGTCAAAGCCGCCCGTCTGTACTGAGCTGCAAAGCCGCCCGTCTGTACTGAGCTAGAGCCGTCCGCAGCAGGAGCCGCTAGAGCCGTCCGCCAGACAGGAGCCGCTAGAGCCTTCCGCCAGACAGGAGCCGCTAGAGCCTTCCGCCAGACAGGATCAGCCAGAGCCTTCCGCCAGACAGGATCAGCCAGAGCCTTCCGCCAGACAGGCCTCAGCCAGAGCCTTCCGCCAGACAGGATCAGCAAGAGCCTTCCGCCAGCCATGACCAGCCAGAGCCGTCAGCCAGCCATGAGCAGCCAGAGCCGTCAGCCAGTCCGGAGCTGCCCCCCTTCAGTCGCGGAGCTGCCGTCCTTCAGTCCGGAGCTGCCGTCCTTCAGTCCGGAGCTGCCGTCCTTCAGTCCGGAGCTGCCGTCCTTCAGTCCGGAGCTGCCGTCTTCAGTCCGGAGCTGCCGTCCTTCAGTCCGGAGCTGCCCCTTATCCCGGAGCTGCCCTTTATCCCGGTGCTGCCCCTTCCCGGTGTTGCCCCTTATCCCGGTGTTGCCCCTTAAATTAGGTGGGTTTATTTGGAGGGTGGTCATTGGGAGGGGGATACGGAAGCGGGGATTGACTATGTGGGGGTGGGGACCACGCCCAGAGCCTGAGCCACCACCGTGGTCAGATGCCCACCCAGACCCTCCCCTAGACATTTGGTGGTGCGTCCGGAGTGTGCACCTTGAGGGGGGGGTTATGTCACGTTCCTGACCTGTTTTCTGTTGTTTTTGTTATGTGTTAGTTGGTCAGGGCGTGGTTGGGGTGGGCATTCTATTTTAGTGTTTCTATGTTGGTTAATGGGTTGCCTGATATGGTTCTCAATTAGAGGCAGGTGTTTTACGTTTCCTCTGATTGAGAACGTAATTAAGGTAGGTTGTTTCACATTGTTTGTTGTGGGTGGTTGTCTTCCGTGTCTGTGTAGTTTGCACCACACGGGACTGTTTCGTTTGTTCGTGTCGTTTTGTGTAGGTCTATTTTTCCTGTTCGTGCGTTCTTCGTGTTATGTAAGTTCGTTTGTTCAGGTCTGTTGACTTCGTTTATTATTTTGTAAATTCTCAAAGTATTTTCTCGTGTTTCGTCTTTTCTTTATAAACATCGTTATGTCCTATAACAACGCTGCGCTTTGGTACAATCCCTACTCCTCCTCTTCAAGCGAAGAGGAGGAGAACACCCGTTACAGCTGTCTATCGTTGTCTCTGATTGGGGATCTACTTGAGCAGCCTTTTTTCCACCTTAGTTTGTGGGATCTTGTTTTTGTACTGTTGCTTTCCAGCCCTACAATGTGCGTTTCGTTTTGTATTTGTTGTTTTTTAGGTGTCATCAAATAAAAGAAAGGTGTACGCCTACCACGCTGCACCTTGGTCTCCTCATTCCATCAACGAACGTGACAGAAGATCACCACAAACGGACCAAGCAGCGTGGCCAGGAGGAGCAGACATCCTGGACATGGGAGATATCTTGGACTGTAAGGGATCCTGGACGTGGGAGGAGATCCAGGCCAGAAGGGATCGCCTTCCATGGGAGCAGACGGAGGCAGCGAGGGAGGAACAACGACGACACCGGTGTTCGCGACCACGACGGAAGCCCGAGAGGCAGCCCCAAACATTTTTTGGGCGGGGGCACACAGGGTGGTTGCGGAGCCAGGGTTTAAACCAGAGCAACTCCCCGTACTCACCATGGGAAGCATGTGACCGGGCAGGCACAATGTTTTGCGGTGATACGCGCTGTATCTCGGGTGGCGCTTTCACTGCCCAGTGCGTCCTGTGCCAGCTCCCCGCACTTGCCGTGCGGAGGTGGTCCTTGTTCCAGGACGCGTTGTGCCAGCTCTACGCTCCAGACCTCCAGTGCGCCTCCACGGCCCATTATCTCTGCGCCGGCCATACGTACTGTGTCTCCAGTGCGCCTTCACAGCCCAGTGCGTCCTGTGCCAGCTCCCCGCACTTGCCATGTGAAGGTGGTCCTTGTCCAGGACGCGTTGTGCCAGCTTTACGCTCCAGACCTCAAGTGCGGCTCCACGGTCCAGTGATGATCCATGGCCCGAAGCCTCCAGTGATGATCCATGCGCGGAGCCTCCAGTGATGATCCATGGCCCGAAGCCTCCAGTGATGATCCATGGCCCGGAGCCCTCCAGTGATGATCCATGGCCCGGAGCCTCCAGTGATGATCCATGGCCCGGAGCCTCCAGTGATGATCCATGGCCCGGAGCCTCCAGTGATGATCATGGCCCGGAGCCTCCCAGTGATGATCCATGGCCCGGAGCCTCCAGTGATGATCCATGGCCCGGAGCCTCCAGTGATGATCCATGGCCCGGAGCCTCCAGTGATGATCCATGGCCCGGAGCCTCCGTGATGATCCATGGCCCGGAGCCTCCAGTGATGACCATGGCCGGAGCCCAGAGACGGTCCGGAGTCTCCAGCGGCGGTCTACGGTCCGGAGTCTCTAGCGGCGGTCTACGGTCCAGAGTCTCTAGCGACGGTCGGCTGTCCAGAGTCTCCAGCGATGGTCGGCGGTCCAGAGCCTCCAGCGACGGTCGGCGGTCAAGAGCTCCAGCGACGGTCTGCGGTCCAGAGCTCCAGCGACGGTGGCGGTCCAGAGCTCCAGCGACGGTCGGCGGTCCAGAGCCTCCAGCGATGGTCCTGCGGTCCAGAGCCTCCAGCGACGGTCTGCGGTCCAGAGCCTCCAGCATGGTCTGCGGTCCAGAGCCTTCAGCGAGGGTTCCCAGTCCGGAGCCTCCTCACGCGGGGGTTCCAAGTTCAGAGCCTCTAAATCCTGCTGCATAACTCTTACATTTTTTGTTGAGCAACCACTGTACATTAATGGGATGCTACCATGATCACAGATAGTCCTGAATGAAGTATGTAGAATAGTAGTGAAGACATCAAAGCTATGAAATACCACATGGAATCATGTAGTAACCAAAAAAGTGTTAAACAAAWCAAAATATATTATATATTTGAGATTCTTCAAAGTAGCCACCCTTTGCGTTGATGACAGCTTTACACACTCTTGGCATTCTSTCAACCAGCTTCACCTGGAATGCTTTCCCAGCGTTCTTGAAGGAGTTCCCACATATGCTGAGCACTTGTTGGCTGCTTTTCCTTCACTCTGCYGTCCAACTCATCCCAAACCATCTCAATTTGGTTGAGGTCGGGTGATTGTGGAGGCCAGGTCATCTGATGCAGCACTCCATCACTCTCCTTGGTCAAATAGCCCTTACACAACCTGGAGGTGTGTTTTGGGTCATTGTCCTGTTAAAAACAAACGATAGTCCCACTAAGCGCAAACCAGATGGTATGGTGTATCGCTGCAGAATGCTGTGGTAACCATGCTGGTTGTGGGCCTTGAATTCTAAATAAATCACAGACAGTGTCACCAGCAAAGCACCATCACACCACCTCCTCCATGCTTCACGGTGGGAACCACATAGACACGGCGGTTGGAACCAAAAATCTCAAATTTGYACTCATCAGATCAAAGGACAGATTTCCACCATTCTAATGTCCATTCCRCGTGTTTCTTGGCCAAAGCAAGTCTCTTCTTTCTGTTGGTGTCCTTTAGTAGTGGTTTCTTTGCAGCATTTCGATCATGAAGGACTTCTGAACAGTTGATGTTGAGGTGTGTCTGTTACTTGAATTCTGTGAAGTATTTATTTGGGCTGCAATGTCTGAGGCTGGTAACTCTAATGAATGTATCCTCAGCAGAGGTAACTCTCGGTTTTCCTTTCCTGTGGCGGGTCTCATGAGAGAGTTTCATCATAGAGCTTGATGGTTTTTGCGACTGCACCTGAAATGTTCCGGATTGACTGACCTGTCTTGAAGTAATGGACTGTCATTTATTTTTGCTTATTTGAGCTGTTCTTGCCATAATATGGACTTGGTCTTTTATCAAATAGGGCTATATTCTGTATACCATKCAAACCTTGTCACAACACAACTGATCGGCTCAAAGGCATTAAGAAGGAAAGAAATTCCACAAAATAACTTAGGCACACCTATTAATTGAAATTCATTCCAGATGATTACCTCATGAAGCTGGTTGAGAGAATTCCAAGAGTGTGCAAAGCTGTCATCAAGGCAAAATGTGGCTACTTTGAAGAAAAATATATTTTGATTTGATTAACACTTATTTTTGGTTACTACATGATTCCATATGTGTTATTTCATAGTTTTGATGTCTTCACTATTATTCTACAACGTAGAAATTCGTTTTTCTTTTAAAATAGAAAAACCCTGGAATGTGTACAGTCGTGGCCAAAAGTTTTGAGAATGACACAAATATGAATTTCCACAAAGTTTGCTGCTTCAGTGTCTTTAGATATTTTTGTCAGATGTTACTATGGAATACTGAAGTATAATACGAGCATTTCATAAGTGTCAAAGGCTTTTATTGACAATTACATGAAGTTGATGCAAAGAGTCAATATTTGCAGTGTTGACCCTTCTTTTTCAAGACCTCTGCAATCCGCCCTGGCATGCTGTCAATTAACTTCTGGGCCACATCCTGACTGATGGCAGCCATTCTTGCATAATCAATGTGTGTTTGTCCCCGCCTCTTGAGGATTGACCACAAGTTCTCAA
>NC_036863.1:48900759-48907361 GCF_002910315.2 Salvelinus sp. IW2-2015 | reverse complement strand
TTGGGCTTTTATCAAATAGGGCTATATTTGTATAGTATAGGTTGACCAGTCTATGCAGGAGTATGGAAGTCGGGAGTGGAGGCAGAATTATTTTAGGGTTGGGTACGGGTACTGGAGATCGAGTGCATCAGAGCTTATGTGTGGTGTGAGAGTGGGTTTTAGGGGTTGCGTGGTGGTGGGCACTGGTTCGGTGGGGTATTTGCGAGTGGTTTTTGATTGGGGCGTTTGGGGAGTGGGTTCCTGCAGTGATGGTGGTGTGGGTTATGTCGAAGTGGGTCGGTGTCTGGGTGGGTGTTTGTTGTGTTCGTGTGGTTTATAGGTGGACTGCTGTGTGTGTGATTTGGTATGTGTAGGTTGTTGTGCATGAATGGTCGTTGTGCTATGGAGTGTGGTGGTGGGACGTTTTATGAAGAGTGATCCATACTGCAAACCTTCGTCACAACACAACTGATCGGCTCAAAGGCATTAAGAAGGAAAGAAATTCCACAAAATAACTTAGGCACACCTATTAATTGAAATTCATTCCAGATGATTACCTCATGAAGCTGGTTGAGAGAATTCCAAGAGTGTGCAAAGCTGTCATCAAGGCAAAATGTGGCTACTTTGAAGAAAAATATATTTTGATTTGATTAACACTTATTTTTGGTTACTACATGATTCCATATGTGTTATTTCATAGTTTTGATGTCTTCACTATTATTCTACAACGTAGAAATTCGTTTTTCTTTTAAAATAGAAAAACCCTGGAATGTGTACAGTCGTGGCCAAAAGTTTTGAGAATGACACAAATATGAATTTCCACAAAGTTTGCTGCTTCAGTGTCTTTAGATATTTTTTGTCAGATGTTACTATGGAATACTGAAGTATAATACGAGCATTTCATAAGTGTCAAAGGCTTTTATTGACAATTACATGAAGTTGATGCAAAGAGTCAATATTTGCAGTGTTGACCCTTCTTTTTCAAGACCTCTGCAATCCGCCCTGGCATGCTGTCAATTAACTTCTGGGCCACATCCTGACTGATGGCAGCCACATTCTTGCATAATCAATGTGTGTTTGTCCACCCGCCTCTTGAGGATTGACCACAAGTTCTCAATGGGATTAAGAGCTGGGAGTTTCCTGCCATGGACTCCAAACATATTGATGTTTTGTTCCCCCGAGCACTTAGTTATCACTTTTGCCTTATGGCAAGGTGCTCGTCCATCGTGCTGGAAAAGGCATTGTGTTCCTGGATTGTTCAAAACTGTTCCTGGATGGTAGTGGAAGAGAAGTCTTGCTCTCTGAGGATGTGGTTGGTACCTTCTTTATTCATGGCTGGTTCTTAGGCAAAATTGGGAGTGAGCCCACTTCCCTTGGCTAGAAGCAACCGCACAACAGATCGATGATCTCAGGATGCTGTACTGTGTGGCATGACACAGGACTGATGTAGCGCTCCACCTTGTCTTTCTTCCGGACCAAGCTTTTTTTGCGGATCCCCAAACAATTTAAAAGGGATTCATCAGAGAAAATGACTTACCCCAGTCCTGAGCAGTCCAATCCCCTGTACCTATTTTGCAAGAATATCAGTCATGTCCCTGATGTTTTTTCCTGGAGAGAACGTGGCTTCTTTTGCTGCCCTTCCTTGACACCAGGCACCATCCTCCAAATGTCTTTCGCCTCACTGTGCGTGCAGATGGCACTCACACCTGCCTGCTGCCAATTCCTGAGCAGCTTTGTACTGGTGTGCCCCAGATCCCGGAACTGAATCAACTTTAGGAGAACGGTCCCTGCGCTGCTGGACTTTCTTGGGCGCCCTGAAGCCTTCTTCACAACAATTGAACCGCTCTCCTTGAAGTTCTTGAATGATCCGAATAAATGGTTGATTTAGGTGCAATCTTACTGCAGCAATATCCTTGCCTGTGAAGCCCTTTTGTGCAAAGCAATGATGACGGTGTCACGTTCCTGACCTTATTTCCTTTGTTTCGTCTTTGTTAGTTGGTCAGGACGTGAGCTGGGTGGGCATTCTATGTTTTGTGTTTCTTATGTTGGTTGTTTGGCCTAATATTGGTTCTCAATCAGAGGCAGGTGTTTGTCATTGTCTCTGATTGGGAACCATATTAAGGTAGCCTGTTTTCACTGTTTGTTTGTGGGTGATTGTTCCGTTCGTTGTTCATCTGTTCTGTGTTCCCAGTGTTCAGGACTGTAGCGTTTTCGGTTCCTTCTGTCAGTTTTGTTTTTTGTTCGTTGTTTAAATATCCTAATTAAAATATGGATTATCATCACGCTGCATTTTGGTCCTCCTCTCTTTCTACCGACGAAAGCCCTTACAGACGGCACGTGTTTCTTGCAGGTAACCATGGTTGACAGAGGAAGAACAATGTTTCCAAGCACCACCCTCCTTTTGAAGCTTCCAGTTTGTTATTCGAACTCAATCAGCATGACAGAGTGATCTCCAGCCTTGTCCTCATCAACACTGCACACCTGTGTTAACAAGAGAATCACTGACATGATGTCAGCTGGTCCTTTTGTGGCAGGGCTGAAATGCAGTGGAAATGTTTTTGGGGATTCAGTTCATTTGCATGGCAAAGAGGGACTTTGCAATTAATTGCAATTCATCTGATCACTCTTCATAACATTCTGGAGTATATGCAAATTGCCATCATACWAACTGAGGCAGCAGACTTTGTGAAAATTAATATTTGTGTCATTCTCAAAACTTTTGGCCACGACTGTATGCTTTAAAATATGAGGAGTGGTACTCAGTAATGTGTTGTATTGGATTTGTCCCTAACATAASACTMTGAATTTGGGAAAAAAGATAATTGATTTGCCACATTTTTTGCAGTTACTTTCGTGTCTTGTTGCAAACAGAATGCATGATTTGGAATATTTGTATTCTGTACATGCTTCCTTCTTTTCACTCTGTCAATTAGTTGAGTATTGTGGAGTAACTACAATGTTGTTGATCCATCCTCAGTTTTCTCCTATCACACCCATTATTAAACTCCGTAACTGTTTTAAAGTCACAATTGGCCTCATGGTGAAATCCCTGAGCGGTTTCTTTCCTCTTCGCCATCTGAGTTAGGAAGGATGCCTGTATATTTGTATTGAATGGTGTATTGATACACCATCCAAAGTGTAATTTATAACTAACAGACCTCCAACATGATCGGATGTATGAGATTGCTGGTGTTGTGAAGGACAGCACTGTGACAMGGGTCAACATCCCACAGTTGGTTGGACTGGAGGATGGTACGGTGCTGGTGGAAAGCTYTGGCTGGCAACTACACCTGACTCCGTACATCAGGACGCTGTCACAGATCAAGCAGTACCAGCACTTCAGGTGAAAATCATTTTCATTGRATTGTATAAGGTTATTCTTCTTATCTAAACTTGGGAGGTGAATTGATGTTGTGCAAGGTTGTAATGTCTTAATTGTTTTTGTTATTTCCTGCTTTTCAGCTTTGATGCTCTGGAGCCTGGTGTTGTTGTCGCCAAGGAGCATTCAAACTCAGTCGGGACCAGGTTTCAGCTGCTGCACAACYCTGACATCCTTCCTACCATAGATGGTCTGCCTGTACAAGAACCACCTGGACTGGACACAGCTAGACAAACGTATCTTTTTGAGAAGATCAGGGAMTTTTGCGATGACGAGGCTATGGACATCACATGCCCTGCACCAAAGTCAAGGGAGAAACAGGCTCTCTGAATATAGATTCCCTTGTTCATGTGTGGTTTGTACGGACCAGTCATCAGCACTATCTGCAGTGTCTCTATTCACATGACTCTCTCCTAACACACACGCCATACATGTTACAARTWTTTTTTTTTATCCTGCTGGTCAGCCACTTTTCCCCTGATTGTATGCATARAACMACCTCATCTACCACTGATATTGTTKTTGATATTGTTCTTGTACCACTGTATATTTTATTTATATTGATACTTTCTATTTCTGATATTGCTACTATGCAAGTAACCATTTGGCTGTACTGTTTACACCTTCTGTAGAGAACCATCCACTTGGCAAGATGTGGCTGGGGTTATAGGCGTTTTTCTTTCACATTACCCATCAATTTAGACCAGTGTGTCTGTGTAAGCGTCATCTAATATTTATAAAACAATTTTATCTGGACACTTTCTGTTTACCTGGAATTGTCCCTTATTGTAGGCTACTACTTTTACCACTTTTAGTCTTAATCTTTACTACATCAACTCACTGTTTAGCAAATTACCTCACATGTGAATCCTTAACGAGATGGGTGGGGCTGGCTTAAGAACAATGCTGAACAAAGGAGAGCTCTCCAGTACCAAAAACATTCAAAGGCCATTTTCTCAAAAGTGAGTTCACAAGTTTCTCAACTTTCAAAGCAGAATTACTTTCCCATTGTTCCTCAAATGCAGTGTATGATACACCATTTTGTAGCTCTGAGTCTACTTTTATCCAATGTAAAATAAAACATTTCAAATTTTGCTACATAAGACCGATTTGAAGCTGGTCGGTCACATATGAAGAGTGGTACACATTGATGTGTTGTGTTAGATTTTCCCCAAACATGATGCTTTCTATTCAGTATATAAGTTAATTTCTTTGTCAATTTGTTACAGTTTTACTTTTGCACCTTATTGCAAACAGATGCATGTTTTTGAATATTTTTATCTGTACAGGCTTCCTTCTTTTCACTCTGTCATTTAGGTTAGTGTTGTGGAGTAACTACAATGTTGTTGATTATCCTCAGTTCTCTCCCATCACAGCCATTAAACTCTGTAACTGTTTTAAAGTCACCATTGGCTTCATGGTGACATCCTTGATCGGTTTCCTTCCTCTCTGGCAACTGAGTTAGGAAGGATGCTGTATCTTTGTAGTGACTGGGTGTATTGATACACTATCCAAGTATAATTAATAACTTCACCATGCTCAAAGGGGTTTTCAATGTCTGTTGTTTTTTTACCAATTTCCTTTTCTGCGAGGCTTTAAAAACCTCCCTGGTCTTTGTGGTTGAATCTATGTTTGAAATTCACTGCTCGACTGAGGGAACTTACAGATAGTTGTTTGAGTGGTGTACAGAGATGAGGTAGTCATTCAAAAATCATGTCACAAAGTGAATCCATGCAACTTARTGTGTGACTTGTTAACTTCTTCGGGATCGTTTTCACGTCCACGGGACGGTTGAGCTAACGTAACCTAATGCGATTAGCATGAGGTTGTAAGTAACAAGGACATTTCCGAGGATATAGACATATCTGATATTGGCAGAAAGCTTAAATTCTTGTTAATCTAACTGCACTGTCCAATTTARAGTAGCTATTAAGGTGAAAGAAGACCATGCTATTGTTTGAGGAGAGTGAACAATTTTGAACATGAAAAGTTATTAATAAACAAATTAGGCACATTTGGGCAGTCTCGATAATAATTTTTTAACAGGAATGCAATGGTTCTTTGGATCAGTTTAAAACTTTGCACATACACTGCTGCCATCTACTGGCCAAAATCTAAATTGTAACTGGGCTGGAATAATACATTATGGCCTTTCTCTTGCATTTCAAAGATGATGGTACAAAAAAAATACAAAAGAAACGTTTCTTTTTTACTTTGTATTATCTTTTACCAGATCTATTGTGTTATGTTATCTTACATTCCTTTCACATTTCCACAAACTTAAAAGTGTTCCCTTTCAAATGGTACCAAGAATATGCATATCCTTGCTTCAGGGCCTGCGCTATGGGCAGTTAGATTTGGGTATGACATTTTTGGCGAAAATGGATAAAAGGTGCGGATCTGTTTAAGCACATTTAATCTCCTGAATTTATTTAGGCTTGCCATAACAAAGGTTTGAATACTACTTTGACATTGTGGGGTATTGTGTGTAGGCCAGTCACTTTGACACTATGGGGTGTTGTGTGTAGGCCAGTCACTTTGACATTATGGGGTGTTGTGTGTAGGTCAGTCACTTTGACATTATGGGGTGTTGTGTGTAGGCCAGTCACTTTGACATTATGGGGTGTTGTGTGTAGGCCAGTCACTTTGACATTATGGGGTGTTGTGTGGTAAGGGCACAGTCCACTATTGACATTCTGGCGTGGTATGTGTGTAGGCCATCATTTTGACATTATGGGACGTGTTGTGTACCTAGGCCGTCACTTTGACATTATGGGGTGTATGTGTGGTAGGCAGTCCACTTTGGACATTCCTGGGCGTGTTGTGTGTCAGGCCCAGTTCATCTTTTGACATTTTGGGTGTGTGGGTAGCAGTCAACTTTGACAATTTATGGGGTGTTGTTGTGTAGGCCCAGTCCACTTTGACATTGATTGGGGTGTTGTGTGTAGGCCTGTGGCGCTAACATTCTAACATGTAATCATTTAATTCAAGCGGAATGTAACACAACAACCTTTGGGACAACTGTCAAGGGTTGTGACATACCTTTTCGAAGGCACTGTTATTTAAAACGACACACACACACACACACACAACACACACCACACACACAACACACACACAGGCCACAGGCCACAGGCCACACGTTCATACCCACACATATAGGCACATGCGGCAATGCAGACCCCACACAAGATAACACTACATGTAAACACTAGACAATGTGCACCACAGATACAGAGACACA
>NC_036863.1:48894352-48896084 GCF_002910315.2 Salvelinus sp. IW2-2015 | reverse complement strand
GACAAAAGGTGGAAAAAGTCTAGGGGTGTGTACCAGGTACTGTACCAGTTGGAAGGAAGTTCAAGTGTATTCTTCCCAGTTGTAAGCTTGTATTTATACATTTACAAAATGTTATGAACACAGCATTATAACATATGTAAACTGCAGAGCATAGCCTATCAATTGTATCAATTGTATCTATATATATTTACCCCCCTTCTTTGACAGGGCTCACTGGGTTTCCTGGTTGGACCCAAGCTACCCCCCCCCCCTCTCTTCTACTGTTTGTTGTAATGTTTGGATGTTTGTTGTCATTGTGCTGTTGTAGTCTTTATATGCTGAACAAAAATATTTACGCAACATGCACCAATTTCTAATATTTTACTGAGTTACTGTTCATATAAGGAAATCATTCAATTGAAATACATTCATTAGTCCCTAATGTCACGTTCCTGACCTTATTTCCTTTGTTTAGTCTTTGTTTAGTTGGTCAGGACGTGAGCTGGGTGGGTACATTCTATGTTTTGTGTTTCTATGTTGGGTATGTTGTTTGGCCTAGTATGGTTCTCAATCAGAGGCAGGTGTTTTTCATTGTCTCTGATTGGGAACCATATTAAGGCAGCCTGTGTTCACTGTTTGTTTGTGGGTTATTGTCTATGTCTATGTCAGTTGCCTGTGTCTGCACTGTTTAGTGTTAGCGTCACGTTCGCCGGTTTATTGTTTTTGTAGTTTGTCAAGTGTTTTTTCGTCTTCGTTGAATAAACTAAGTATGTATTCAAATCACGCTGCGCTTTGGTCCGATCCTTGCTCCTCCTCAGACGAGGAGGATTACGACGTTCGTGACAGAATAACCCACCAACCAAAGACCAAGCAGCGTGGTAACGGGCAGCAGCGACAGCAGCAGCAGCGGCCCATTACACAGGACTTTTGGACATGGGAGGAGATTTTGAACGGTAAGGGACCCTGGGGTAAAACTGGAGAATATCGCCGCTCTCGTGAAGAGCTGGAGGCAGCTAAAGCCGAGAGGCGGTGGTATGAGGAGGCAGCACGGAAGCGAGGCTGGAAGCCTGAGAGTCAGCCCCAAAAATGTATTGGGGGGGGTCTAAAGGGGAGTGTGGCGAAGTCAGGTAGGAGACCTGCGCCAACTTCCCGGGCTTACCGTGGAAAGCGAGAGTACGGGCAGACACCGTGTTATGCGGAAGAGCGCACGGTGTCTCCTGTACGTGTGCATAGCCCGGTGCGGTACATCCCAGCTCCTCGTATCGGCCGGGCTAGAGTGGGCATTGAGCCAGGTGCCATGAAGCTGGCTCAACGCATCTGGTCTCCAGTGCGTCTCCTCGGGTACATGGCACCAGCCTTACGCATGGTGTCCCTGGTTCGCCAGCACAGCCCAGTGCGGGTTATTCCACCTCCCCGCACTGGTCGGGCTACGGGGAGCATTCAACCAGGTAAGGTTGGGCAGGCTCGGTGCTCAAGGGAGCCGGTACACCTTCACGGTCCGGTATATCCGGCGCCACCTCCTCGCCCCAGCCCAGTACCACCAGGGCCTACACCACGCACCAGGCATCCAGTGCGTCTCCAGAGCCCTGTTCCTCCTCCACGCACTAGCCCTGTGGTGCGTGTCTCCAGCCCAGTACCTCCAGTCCACCACGCACCAAGCCTCCTGTGCGTCTCCAGAGCCCTGTACGCACTGTTCCTTCTCCCCGCACTCGCCCTGAGGTGCGTGTCCTCAGCCCGGTACCTCCAGTTCCGG
>NC_036863.1:48880679-48893024 GCF_002910315.2 Salvelinus sp. IW2-2015 | reverse complement strand
TTTCTATGTTTGGCCTAATATGGTTCTCAATCAGAGGCAGGTGTTTTGTGTTGTCTCTGATTGGGAATCATATTTAGTTGGCTTGTTTTGTGTTGGGGTTTGTGGGTGGTTGTTTCCTGTCTTTGTGTTTTCTCTGCACCAGATAGGGCTGTATCGGTTTGCCACATTTGTTATTTTGTATTTGTAAGTGTTCACGTTTATCGTCTTAATTAAATATGTTGAGCACAAACTACGCTGCGTCTTGGTCCGATCCCTGCTACACCTCCTCTTCAGACGAAGAGGAGGAAGGCTGCCGTTACACCTACCTCCATACCCCGTTCAAAGTCACAAATATTTTGTCTTGCCCATTCACCCTCTGAATGGCACACATACTGACTTGCCTAGTTAAATAAAGGTAAATATATATTTTAAACATACACAATTCATGTCTCAATTGTCTCAAGCCTTAAAAATCCTTCTCCTCCAGTGGATGCTGGTGGGAGGAGCTATAGGAGGACGGGATCATTATAATGGCTAGAATGGAATCATTGGAACAGAGTCAAACTTGTTGTTTCCATATGTTTCATGCGCTTGATACCATTCCATTAATGCCATTCTAGCCATTACAATTAGCCTGTCCTCCTATAGCTCCTCCCACTATCCTCCACTGGTCTCCTCCCCTTCATCTACATTGACTGAAGTAGATTTAACAGTTGACATCAATAAGGGAGCATAGCTTTCACCCTGCACCTTAGAGGTTGCTGCCCCATATACATAGACTTGAAATCAATGGCCACTTTAATAATGGAACACTAGTCACTTTAATAATGTTTACATATTTTTGCTTTACTCATATCATACATTATGTATATACTGTATTCTATCCTATTCTACTGTATCTTAGTCTATGCCGCTCTGACATTGATCGTCTATATATTTATATATTCTTAATTCCATTCCTTTACTTAGATTTGTGTGTATTGTTGTGACATTTTTGAATATTACTGCACTGTTGGAGCTAGAAACTCAAGCATTTCGCTACACCCGCAATAACTTCTGCTCAACACATGTATGTGACCAATAAAATGTGATTTGATTTGGTCAGTCTATGTCATGGAAAGAGCAGGTGTTCCTAATGTTTTGTACACTCAGTCTATATCATTAATTTATAAGTCCAAAAATGGATGTAGAAACGAACGAACTAATTTTCGAGCTTTAAATCTCCGATCACATTCTCATTTTAGAAAAGACTGACTTTATGACCAAAATGATCCTACTTACACTTTTAAGTCAATGTTGAGACTAGAAACTATATTAATGACTACTACCGATGCCACATCCCAGCTAACATTTCCATGTGGGCCCATATGGGTTAATGAAGGGCTGTTCCATGGGCCCCATTAAGGAACCCCGAAAAGGAACCAATAAAGTTTTGGATCCTCAGTATCCACATTGGCCCCACATGTGGTTGCCATGTTGGGATTTATGCGGGTTCATGTTGGGCTTATTGAAGGACCTCAGTGGGCAAATGTGTGATAACAATCAAATCAAATGTTATTGTTCACATACACATGGTTAGCAGATGTTAATGCGAATGTAGAGGAATGTTTTTGGGCCCCAGGTTTTAGCCCAAGTAGTTAAAGAAGGGATTAGCACTTGGGCCTCCATGTAGGATAACCACAAGGGGCCCACAAAGTTTTGTCCTCGGCATCCACATTGGCCCCACATGTGGGTTCCATGTTGGACTTTATGTGTGTTCATGTTAGGCTTATTGAGGGACCCCAGTGGGAAAATGTGTTATAACCCACGTGAGCCCCAGGTTTTAAAGAAGGGTTATGTCACGACTCCCACCGAAGGTGGCTCCCCTGCCTGTTCGGGCGGTGCTCGGCAGTCGTCGTCACCGGTCTACTAGCCGTCACCGATCCCTTTTTCCTTTTCTGTTAGTTTAGTCTTATTAATTGCACCTGTTCCTTTTTGTTTCTTGATTGTTGGTCTATTTAAGCCTGTTAGGCCCGCTTAGGTTTGTGCGGGTTTATTTGTGTTCTCTGTCGGTTGTGGATGTGTTTTCTTTCTCCGGATCGTTCTCCGGATCGTTTGCCTTGTGTTTGGGCTGGTCAGTGTTTATGCGCCCTGTATTTTGGCGTGACCGTTTTGTGCCGGAGAAATAAATCTAGAAATCACTGAACCCTCTGCTCTCTGCGCCTGACTCCTACCCACCACTCCTAGTAACCGTGACAGAATCCCGCACCAGTTTTATGGAGTCAGCAGGAGCAGCCGCACCTCCTCTCCCATCGATGGAGGAGAGGGTCCTTCATCATACAACTATTCTCCACCGGATTGGGTCGGCTATGGACCAGATGATGGAGAGGATGGACCGATGGGAGAGGAGTGGCCTCCCTACCTCACCTCCAGCGCCTCTTCCACCAGCACCACCTTCCCTTCCGGATCCAGTGCCCTGCGTCTGGCGCTCCCCAGGGAGTACGATGGGACGGCGGCTGGGTGCCGGGGGTTCCTACTACAGCTGGAGCTGTACCTGGCTACCGTTCGTCCGACTCCCTCGGGGGAGGAGAGCGTGAGCGTCCTCGACTCCTGTCTGACGGGTCGAGCCCTGGAGTGGGCCAACGCAGTGTGGAATGGCCCAGACTCGGCGAGGGATCCCTACCCCGAGTGAACGGCTGTTCCACCTGCGACAGGAGACGAGGAGCGCGCTGGACTTTGCACTGGAGTTCCGGACCTTGGCCGCAGAGGCGGGGTGGAACGACAGGGCCTTGATGGACCACTATCGTTGTAGCCACCGGGAGGACGTCTGCAGGGAGCTAGCGTGTCGGGACACCACACTCTCCCTCGACGAACTGATCGACATGTCCATTCGACTGGACAACCTGCTGGCTGCCCGCGGGCGTCCAGAACAGGCCCTGTCGATTCCACCTCCAGGCCCTTCTGCTCCAATCCCCATGGAGTTAGGGGGGGCCGCATCGAGGGGGACCGGAGGAGGAGGCTCCTCCTGCACCGGGTGTGGTCGGAGAGGACACACTGCCGATCGGTGCTGGAGGAGTTCGTCTGGGAGTCGGGCAGGCAGGCAGAGCACTCCTCGTTCACCCCAGGTGAGTCAGCACCAGACTCACCCAGAGCTTCCTGTCGGCCATATGTTTTTTGCTAATTTCTTTTTCTGGTTTTTCTCCCTCTCTACAGCATAAGGCGCTAGTCGATTCAGGTGCAGCTGGGAACTTTATGGATCGTAGGCTCGCGTTAAGGCTAGGGATTCCCCTTGTGTCGTTAGACCAACCTTCCCCTGTGACCGCCTTAGATAGCCGACTATTAGGGTCAGGGCTGGTCAGGGAGGCCACGGTTCCACTGGACATGGTAACGCAGGGGAATCATAAGGAGCGGATTAGTCTCTTCCTTATTGATTCACCTGTGTTCCCAGTGGTGCTGGGAATTCCCTGGCTGGCTCATCACAATCCGGTGATTTCATGGAGACAGGGGGCTCCTCGAGGAGTGTTCAGGCAGGTGCATAGGAGTTTCCATCGGTGCGAAAACGGTGGAGAGTCCAGACCAGGTTTCCCTCTGAATATGCCGATTTGGCTATCGCCTTCTGTAAGAAGAAGGCGACCCAATTACCAGCCCATTGACGAGGGGACTGCGCGATAAACCTCCTGGAGAACGCTGCACTTCCAAAGAGTCACGTGTACCCGTTGTCCCAGTAGGAGACAGTGGCTATGGAGACATACGTCACTGAATCTCTGGGACAGGGGTACATTCGGCCCTCCACGTCACCCGTCTCCTCGAGCTTCTTTTTTGTGAAGAAGAAGGAGGGAGGTCTGCGTCCGTGCATTGATTATAGAGGTCTAAATTCCATCACAGTGGGGTTTAGTTACCCGCTACCTCTCATCGCCACGGCGGTGGAATCATTTCACGGGGCGCGTTTCTTCACAAAACTGGACCTTAGGAGTGCGTATAATCTGGTTCGTATCCAGGGGGGAGATGAATGGAAGACCGCATTTAGTACCACATCGGGCCATTATGAGTACCTCGTCATGCCGTATGGGTTGAAGAATGCTCCAGCCATTTTCCAATCTTTCATAGATGAGATTCTCAGAGACCTGCACGGGCAGGGAGTGGTAGTGTACATCGATGACATACTGATCTATTCTGCCACACGCGCCGCGCACGTGTCTCTGGTGCGTAAGGTACTTGGGCGACTGCTGGAACATGACCTGTACGTCAAGGCTGAGAAATGTGTGTTCTCCAAACAAGCCGTTTCCTTACTGGGTTATCGCATTTCCACCTCTGGGGTGGTGATGGAGTGTGACCGCGTTACAGCCGTGCGTAATTGTTCGACTCCGACCACGGTAAAGGAGGTGCAGCGGTTTTTAGGGTTTGCCAATTACTACCGGAGGTTTATCTGGGGTTTTGGTCAGGTGGCTGCTCCCATTACCTCACTGCTGAAGGGAGNTCATACAACCATTCTCCACCGGATTGGGTCGGCTATGGACCAGATGATGGAGAGGATGGACCGATGGGAGAGGAGGGGCCTCCCTACCTCACCTCCAGCGCCTCTTCCACCAGCACCACCTACCCCTCCGGATCCAGTGCCCTGCGTCTGGCGCTCCCCAGGGAGTACGATGGGACGACGGCTGGGTGCCAGGGGTTCCTACTACAGCTGGAGCTGTACCTGGCTACCGTTCGTCCGACTCCCTCGGGGGAGGAGAGCGTGAGCGTCCTCGTCTCCTGTCTGACGGGTCGAGCCCTGGAGTGGGCCAACGCAGTGTGGAATGGCCCAGACTCTGCGAGGGATCACTACCCCGAGTGAACGGCTGTTCCACCTGCGACAGGAGACGAGGAGCGCGCAGGACTTTGCACTGGAGTTCCGGACCTTGGACGCAGGGGTGGAGTGCAACGACAGGGCCTTGATGGACCACTATCGTTGTAGCCTCCGGGAGGACGTCCGCAGGGAGCTAGCGTGTCGGGACACCACCCTCTCCCTCGACGAACTGATCGACATGTCCATTCGACTGGACAACCTGCTGGCTGCCCACGGGCGTCCAGAACGGGCCCTGTCGATTCCACCTCCAGGCCCTTCTGCTCCAATCCCCATGGCCGCATCGAGGGGGACCGGAGGAGGAGGCTCCTCCTGCACCGGGTGTGGTCGGAGAGGACACACTGCCGATCGGTGCTGGAGGAGTTTGTCTGGGAGTCGGGATGGCAGGCAGAGCACTCCTCGTTCACCCCAGGTGAGTCAGCACCAGACTCACCCAGAGCTTGCTAATTTCTTTTTCTGTTTTTTCTCTCTCTCTACAGCATAAGGCGCTAGTCGATTCAGGAACTTTATGGATCTTGGGCTCGCGTTAAGGCTAGGGATTCCCCTTGTGTCGTTAGACCAACCTTTCCCCGTGCACGCCTTAGATAGCGGACCATTAGGGTCAGGGCTGGTCAGGGAGGCCATGGTTCCACTGGACATGGTAACGCAGGGGAATCATAAGGAGCGGATTAGTCTCTTCCTTATTGATTCACCTGCGTTCCCGGTGGTGCTGGGAATTCCCTGGCTGGCTCATCACAATCCGGTGATTTCATGGAGACAGGGGGATCTTCGAGGAGTGTTCAGGCAGGTGCATAGGAGTTTCCATCGGTGCGACAACGGTGGAGAGTCCAGACCAGGTTTCCCTCTGAATATGCCGATTTGGCCGCCTTCTTCTGTAAGACCCAATTACCAGCCCATCGACGAGGGGACTGTGCGATAAACCTCCTGGAGAACGCTGCACTTCCAAGGAGTCACGTGTACCCGTTGTCCCAGGAGGAGACAGTGGCTATGGAGACATACGTCACTGAATCTCTGGGACAGGGGTACATTCGGCCCTCCACGTCACAAAACTGGACCTTAGGAGTGCGTATAATCTGGTTCGTATCCGGGGGGGATGAGTAGAAGACCGCATTTAATACCACGTCGGGCCATTATGAGTACTCTCGTCATGCCGTATGGGTTGAAGAATGCTCCAGCCGTTTTCCAATCTTTCGTAGATGAGATTCTCAGAGACCTGCACGGGCAGGGGGTGGTAGTGTACATCGATGACATACTGATCTATTCTGCCACACGCGCCGCGCACGTGTCTCTGGTGTGTAAGGTACTTGGGCGACTGCTGGAGCATGACCTGTACGTCAAGGCTGAGAAATGTGTGTTCTCCAAACAAGCCGTTTCCTTCCTGGGTTATCGCATTTCCACCTCTGGGGTGGTGATGGAGTGTGACCGCGTTACAGCTGTGCGTAATTGGCCGACTCCGACCACGGTAAAGGAGGTGCAGCGGTTTTTAGGGTTTGCCAATTACTACCGGGGGTTTATCCGGGGTTTTGGTCAGGTGGCTGCTCCCATTACCTCACTGCTGAAGGGAGGGCCGGCGCGCTTGAGCTGGTCAGCAGAGGCGGGCAGAGCCTTCAGTCGTCTGAAGGAGCTGTTCACCAACGCACCCGTGCTGGCGCATCCGGACCCTTCTTTGGCGTTCATAGTGGAGGTGGACGCGTCCGAGGCTGGGGTGGGAGCCGTGTTATCACAGCACTCGGGTACGCCACCAAAGCTCCGCCCCTGCGCTTTTTTTTCGAAGAAAAGCGGAACTATGACGTGAAGGTGTAAGGTCTAAGCACCCTTTCCTCATCTGAACTGACCATCGTAATCTCGAGTATATCCGGGAAGCGAGGTGGGCCATGTTCTTTACCCGTTTCCGTATCACGATTTCATATCGGCCAGGCTCCCAAAATACGAAGGCCGACGCGCTGTCCCGCCTCTATGATACCGAGGAGCGGTCCATCGAGCCGACTCCCATCCTCCCAGCTTCATGTCTGATGGCACCGGTGGTATGGGAGGTGGACGCGGAGATCGAGCGGGCGTTACGGTTGTTTTTCGAAGAAGCTCGGTCCGGCGGAGCGGAACTATGACGTGAAGGTGTAAGGTCTAAGCACCCTTTCCTCATCTGAACTGACCATCGTAATCTCGAGTATATNGTGGCTGCTCCCATTACCTCACTGCTGAAGGGAGAGCAGAGGCGGGCAGAGCCTACAGTCGTCTGAAGGAGCTGTTCACCGACGCACCCGGGCTGGCGCATCCGGACCCCTCTTTGGCGTTCATAGTGGAGGTGGACGCGTCCGAGGCTGGGGTGGGAGCCGTGCTATCACACGCCACCAAAGCTCCGCCCCTGTACTTTTTTTTTGAAGAAGCTCGGTCCGGCGGAGCGGAACTATGACGTGGGGGACCGGGAGTTGTTAGCTGTAGTCAAGGCTCTGAAGGTGTAAGGTCTAAGCACCCTTTCCTCATCTGAACTGACCATCGTAATCTCAAGTATATCCGGGCAGCGAGGAGATTGAATCCGCGTCAGGCTAGGTGGGCCATGTTCTTTACCTGTTTCCGTTTCACGATTTCATATCGGCCAGGCTCCCAAAATACGAAGGCCGACGCGCTGTCCCGCCTCTATGATACCGAAGAGCGGTCCATCGAGCCGACTCCCATCCTCCCAGCTTCATGTCTGATGGCACCGGTGGTATGGGAGGTGGACGCGGAGATCGAGCGTGCATCACGGTTGGAGCATGCACCCCCTCAGTGTCCAGCAGGGGTTCAGTACGTGCCGCTTGGTGTCCGTGWTAAGTTGATTCGATGGGCCCATACACTACCCTCCTCGGGTCATCCTGGCATCGAGAGGCAGTGCGGAGTCTTAGGGGGAGGTACTTGTGGCCCACGTTGGCTAAGGACGTGAGGTTTWATGTCTCCTCCTGCTCGGTGTGCGCTCAGAGCAAGGCTCCTCGACACCTGCCTAGAGGGAAGTTACAGCCCCTCCCCGTTCCACAACGGRCGTGGTCGCACTTGTCAGTGGACTTTCTCACCGACCTTCCCCCGTCTCAGGGAAGTACCATGATCCTGGTCGTTGTGGATCGGTTTTCTAAGTCCTGCCGTCTCATCCTGTTGCCCGGTCTCCCTACGGCCCTGCAGACTGCGGAGGCTCTGTTAACCCATGTCTTCTGGCACTACGGGGTGCCTGAGGACATCGTTTCTGATCGGGGTCCCCAGTTCACGTACAGAGTTTGGAGGGTGTAGGCTCCACACACCAGGTCTCCAGTACGCCTTCCCAGCCCTGTACGTCCTGTGCCAGCTCTCCAAACTCGCCTTTAGGAGCGTGTCATTGGTCCGGTACCATTTGTGCCAGCTCTACGCACCAGGTCTCCAGTGCGCCTCCACAGCCCAGTATGTGCTGTGCCAGCTCCTCGCACTCACCGTGCGAAGTGTGTCATCGTTCCGGTACAATTGATACCGGCTATATGTACCAGTGCGCCTTCACAGCCCAGTAAGTCCTGTGTCTCCTCCTCGCACTTGCCCTGAAGTGTGTGTCACCAGTCCGGTACCACCTGTGCCAGCTCCACGCACCAGGCCTCCAGTGCACCTTCCCAGTCCGGTACGTCCTGTGCCTCCTCCTCGCACTCGCCCTGAAGAGCGTGTCACCAGTCCGGTACCACCTGTGCCGGCTCCACGCACCAGGCCTCCAGTGCACCTTCCCAGTCCGGTACGTCCTGTGCCTCCTCCTCGCACTCGCCCTGAAGAGCGTGTCACCAGTCCGGTACCACCTGTGTCGGCTCCACGCACTAGGCCTCCAGTGCGCCTACCCAGTCCGGTACATCCTGAAGCAGCTCCCCGAAATCGCCCTGAAGTGCATTTCACCAGTCCAGTACCACCTGTGCCGGCTCCACGCATCAGGCCTCCAGTGCGCCTCTCCAGTCCGGTACGTCCTGTGCCAGTTCCACGCACTCGCCCTGAAGTGTGTGTCACCAGTCCGGTGCCACCTGTACCGGCTCCACGCACTAGGCCTCCAGTGGGTATTCACAGTCCAGAGCCGCCAACGAGGGTTCACAGTCCAGAGCCTCCAGCGACGGTTCACAGTCCAGAGCCTCCAGCGACGGTTCACAGTCCAGAGCCTCCAGCGACGGTTCACAGTCCAGCGCCTCCAGCGACGGTTCGCAGTCCAGAGCCTCCAGAGAGGGTTCGCAGTCCAGAGCTACGACCCGCACCGGAGCTGCCACCGACACTAATCACCCCCCTACCCTCCCCATTTGGTTTCAGGTTTTGCGGCCGGAGTCCACACCCTGGGGGTACTGTCACGCCCTGACCATAGAGAGCCCTTGTTTCTCTATGGTGTAGTAGGTCAGGGCGTGACTAGGGGTATTCTAGTTTATTATTTCTATGTGGTGATTTGTATGATTCCCAATTAGAGGCAGCTGGTAATCGTTGTCTCTAATTGTGGATCATATTAAGGTAGCATTTTTCCCACCTGTGTTTGTGGGATATTATTTTGTGTTTTGTACATGTGCACCACGTAGTCACGTTTCGTTGTTAGTTTATTGATTTTGCTAAGTTTCACTTTATTAATAAATTATGTGGAACTCAACATCCGCTGCGCCTTGGTCCGTCTCTCCACACGCTCGTGACATTAGCAAAATACTAGGAATGATGGGGCAAAAATAAGTAAGTAGGCAAAAAACATGTACTTCAAATAACCTAAGAATACCCCGAAAATAAGAGGCTACATAACAGTGCAGCGCCATAAAAACAAATTCACAAACAAATGTCCCAGAAATGTGCTTAGTGTGCTGGTCTCATAAGGATTTTGGAGTAATTGAAGAGGTTGAATGAAGTGTCACGAAGAAGTTTCCAAGTAGGCTAGGCGCAAATTTTTCTCAGATGGATTTTAGCAGGGGCGCAACTTTCACTGGGGACACATTCAGAAATGGCCTTTTCGTCCCCCTCATTGTCCCCTCATTGTCCTCCATTTTTGTCCAGTTTTATCAATGGAATATTATACAAAATGAGGCAATGGTGTGCTTTAGGACCATGCGGATGCCTCTGAGCGATCGGGTAGGCTGTTTGGAGTTGTTTATCCGACTGGATAAAATACAAAAATATATGTCTCCCCACTTCAAAACCAAAGTTGCGCCCCAGGATTTTGGAATATTCAAACTGCAATTTGAACGTTCTGGAAACGCTCTTCATGTAAGACTCCAGCCGTTCAGTCATGGTGTACTTCTGAACCAGTGACTTCAAATCTTTATTGCTTGCGAGCAGGTTTTTTTTGCCATGGCGGTGAATGCCTGGAAGTTGCAGCTCAATTATAAATTCACCTGTCATTGCAATGCCTCAATTAACTTCCAATGGTGAGGTGGGTAGCACCCAGCTTAGCTGAAAATGTTTGATGCCAGCCCCCCACTCCGTTGTTGATTCTCCACAATTTTAACGGACACACACCATAACCAGTGGCGATTTTAGCATGTAAATCTTGGTGGGGCAAAATAAATAATGTGGGATGCATACCAGCAAAGCCACTACACAACACAACACTAAACAATACATTAATTGCACTACAACGGTGACAAACGGTGGCCACAATCTGTTATTGCCTACATAAAGCTGAATCCTTACCACCGCTACACCTGGCTTTCAGCAGAGCCTTGTCTGGCAGCAAAACAGTTCTTTCAGCCTCATTTACTGCCATTTAAAAAAATATAGCTGATATGGCTGACGTGCTTAAACAAATGTTGTTTCTACTGACAATTGAAATGTACAAACTATGGCATAAGGGGACGACAAGCGGATAAGAGGGAATCTGTAATTTCGATTAAGACAATGAGTGAACGAGGGACGTAGTCAATATAACTATTTGTTCAGCACTTTTGAAATGTACAGCGACAGAATTCAGAACATGGGCCGTTACACCAAGGGCGTGTACACCAAGTCAGAACCATAGGATAAATAAAGAGGGCATATAAGCAGACAACGAAAGCTCTTACAATATTCGAAGATTACATTTCACTAAAAAAGGTTGTAGGCTACATGTGCACCACTAAATTGGAACAGTAGCGAAATTAATAGATGAAAATAGACCAAATTATTAGGGTGAGGCACATTGAACGTCGTTTGGGACTTGGCGTGTCAAAAAATACATGTCAAATAACACAATTTGACGTGTTAAATAAGCTTTTCTTTTATAGAATGTTGTGTGTGCTGAATTTGCACGTGCAAACCAAGCTCTACCACTACTATCAGTAGCACTGTCAAAGCTGTACAAAAAAAGTCTGCAAACAAGCCCACACCAGCCACGAACGATGTGTTTACAATACAGCGTTGGTGAAAATAGACAAAATGATTAGGGTGAGACACATGGGCTACTAACAGCTTACTCCACAACATACACTTAGTATTACTTTCTTAGCTACTATACAGTATAAATATCTCCCTTGCATATTACATAATTTATGCAGCAGCATAACGTTACAAGACATTTTTGGATTCCCCTTGTGCAGTGCTCTCTTAAACATGAAGGTGGTGCAGCAGTCCTATGTGGGCAAATATTGTCAAAGTCTGGCATTCTCTGGATTTATTGTGGGAACTCTGAAGAAAATCACACAGCCACTCCACTGTATAGCAGGCTAGTGGTTGCTTTGCAATGCTTGCAGTTAGCCACTGATTCCTTCCAAACCACTCATTGTTGAATTTGTGATTTCCAACTTGTTGTGTAATGTATATGTCTAATGGCCGATGAGCACCGATAAGTTTTATCTATAATTTATCTTCATTATTTCTCTTCAAATGACAAGGATTAAAAAGGATTTGCCAGTAGATTGTCGACTTGATTCATGATGATGACTGCTAGTTAAGTAAGATGGTGACATGATCAGTCCAATCAAAGCTACTGTGCATAAACTCAGCAAAAAAAAGAAACGTCCCTTTTTCAGTAGCCTGTCTTTCAAAGATATTTCGTAAAAATCGAAATAACTTCACAGATCTTCATTGTAAAGGGTTTAATAAACTCTGTTTCCCATGCTTGTTCAATGAACCATAAACAATTAATGAACATGCACCTGTGGAACGGTCGTTAAGACACTAACAGCTTACAGACGGTAGACAATTATGGTCACAGTTATGAAAACGTAGGACACTAAAGAGGCCTTTCAACTGACTCTGAAAAACACCAAAAGAAAGATGCCCAGGGTCCCTGCTAATCTGAGTGAACGTGCCTTAGGCATTCTGCAAGGAGGCATGAGGACTGCAGATGTGGCCAGGGCAATAAATTGAAATGTCCGTACTGTGAGACGCCTAAGACAGCGCTACATGGAGACAGGACGGACAGCTGATCGTTCTCGCAGTGGCAGACCATGTATAACAACACCAGCACAGGATCGGTACATCCGTCATTGCAGGCAATCTCWACGCTGTGCGTTACAGGGAAGACATCCTCCTCCCATGTGGTAACCCTTCCTGCAGGCTCATCCTGACCATGACCCTCCAGCGATGACAATGCCACACAGCCATACTGCTCTTCTGTGGCCGTGATTTCCTGC
>NC_036863.1:48871984-48879084 GCF_002910315.2 Salvelinus sp. IW2-2015 | reverse complement strand
TGTAAGCCGCATGTCTTAGGCGTCTCACAGTACGGACATTTCAATTTATTGCCCTGGCCACATCTGCAGTCCTCATGCCTCCTTGCAGAATGCCTAACACGTCAACTCAGATTAGCAGGGACCCAGCATCTTTCTTTTGGTGTTTTTCAGAGTCAGTGAAAGGCCTCTTTGTGTCCTACTTCATAACTGTGACCATATTGTCTACCGTCTGTAAGCTGTTAGTGTCTAACGACCGTTCCACAGGTGCATGTTCATTAAAGTTTGTGGTTCATTGAACAAGCATGGGAGAAACAGAGTTTAAAACCCTTTACAATGAAGATCTGTGAAGTTATTTCGATTTTTACGAAATATCTTTGAAAGACAGGCTACTGAAAAAGGACGCTTTTTTTTTTGCTGAGTTTATGCACATAGCTTTGATTGGACTGATCATGTCACCATCTTACTTAACTAGCAGTCATCATCATGAATCAAGTCGACAATCTACTGGCAAATCCTTTTTAATCCTTGTCATTTGAAGAGAAAAATGAAGATAAATTATAAGATAAACAACTTATCGGTGCTCATCGGCCATTAGACATATACATTACACAACAAGTTGGAAATCACAAAATTCAACAATGAGTGTTTGGAAGGAATCAGTGCAACTGAAGCATTGCAAAGCAACCACTAGCCTGCTATACAGTGGAGTGGCTGTGTGATTTTCTTCAGAGTTCCCCACAATAAATCCAGAGAATCCAGACTTTGACAATATTTGCCCACATAGGACTGCTGCACTCACCTTCATGTTTAGAGAAGCACTCACAAGGGGAATCCAAAAATGTCTTGTACGTTATGCTGCTGCATAAATTATGTAATATGCAAGGGAGATATTATACTGTATAGTAGCTAAGAAAGTAATTACTAGTGTATGTTGTGGAGTAAAGCTGTTAGTAGGCCCATTGTCTCACCCTAATCATTTTGTCTATTTTCACCAAACGCGTGTATTGTAAACACATCGTTCGTGGCTGGCTGTGGCTGTGTGCAGACTTTTTTTGTACAGCTTTGACAGTGCTACTGATAGTAGTGGTAGAGCTTGGTTTTGCACGTGCAAATTCAGCACACACAACATTCTATAAAAGAAAAGCTTTATTTAACACGTCAAATTGTGTATTTTGCATGTCTTTTTTGACACGCAAAGTCCAAACGAACGTTCAATGTCCTCACCTAATAATTTGGTCTATTTTCATCTCTAATTTACCTACTGTTCCAATTTAGTGGTGCACATGTGAGCCTACACCTCTTTTAGTGAAATGTAATCTTCGAAATATGTAAGAGCTTTCGTTGTCTGCTTATATGGCCTCTCTTTCCTATTTTGGATCCTATGGTTACTCATGGAACTTGCTGTACAGACCCTTGGCTTAAAACGGCCCATGTTTCCTCGAAATTAATACGATAGAAAATAGACCCAAAATGATATATCGTACTCCGAGATTCCCCCGCCACAGGGGTGAGCACGCCTGGTCCCCACCCCACCCCTATCTTGAGTAACCGCGTCGTGTGTTCTGCCAGGACCTGTTGCTCACTGGTGTCAAAAACAATGACCATGATCATAATAACACAAATTTTCTGTACCAGGGTTAGAAATAGCTTTCATTTCATAATAGAATGTGGAGTATGCACGGATAACGTAGCTCGCATTTTGCATCTACGTACATGCGCAAACCAAGGACTCTACCACTACTATCAGTAGCACATGTCAGACTGCTAACAAAAAAGATCTGCAAAACAAGCCCCACACCCAACCCTGAACGAACGATGGTGTTTTTACAATAACACGTTCAGGTGAAAACACTAGACAACAATGAATTTAGGGTGAGTATCCACAATGGTGACTTACTGAATCAAGAGCTACTTACTACCCACCACAATGACACTTAGTCATCCCCTCTTAGCTACTATTACGTAAGGATACAATAATCTTCCTCTCTGATCATCATACATAAATTATTGCAGCAGGCATAAACGTTACAAGACATGTTTTGTGGTGATTCCCCCTTAGTGCAGCTGCTCTCTTACACGTATGAAGGTGAGTGAGTGCAGCAAGTCTATGGAGGCCTAAATAATTGATCAAACTGGCATTCTCTGGATTTATTGTGGGAAAACTCCGAAATAATAATCACACACGACCACCCCAACTCTGAATATAGTCAGTCGCTATCGTTCGCTCTTGTCATCATGCAGTTAGCCACCTGATCCTCTCCAAAACTACCTACTCCATTGTTAATTTCGTGATTAATCCCACACAGCTGGATGGTACGTAATGTATTATTTGTCTGAATGCGGCCGATGTAGCACGTCATAAGTTGCACATCTATAATTTATACTTCATTATTTCTCTTATCAATGACAAGCATTAAAAAGAAATTTGCCAGTTTAGATTGTCGATCTACGATTGCCCTATGATGTATTGACTGCTAGTTTAAAGAATGGATAGGTCACATCCTTCCGCATGATCAGTCCAAGCCAAAGCTACGTGCAAAACTCAGCGCAAAAAAAATAGGATGTAAACGTTACCCTGTTTCAAGTGCCTGTCTTCTCAAAGACTATTTCGTAAACTCAGATAAAACTTGCCACAGACTCTTCATTGTAAGGTTTAATAAACATCTGTCTTCCCATGCTTGAATCAATAACCAGAATACAATTAAATGAACAATGGCGCGAGCCTTTGAAGTCGTATTAACGACACGAACACGTTAACAGACGGTAGACAATATTATGGTCTCAACATTATATCAAAAAATCGTATTAGACCACTAGTTAGACAAGCACCTTGCAGAGACTGACCCTGAAAAAACACCAAGTAAGAAAGCAAATGCCCCCAGATGTCACACCCTAGCTAATCTGACTCGTAGAACGCTTCACTTAAGCTTTTCTGCTAAGGTGGCTGAGTTATTCTGCATGATATGCACACAGTGGGCAGTCAAATATATGAAATGTTCGCAGGTGACTGTGAAGACGACCAATCAGCGACATACATGAGACAGACGACAGGATGAATAGCAGTAATCATCCCGCACGTGTGGGTCTACCTATTTTATTATCTATCTCCAGCTCTAGGCGATCAGGATAACATCACGTACATTTGCAGCAAAATCTCACACGCGTGCGCTTTACAGTAACATATGTCCTCCACCACCCATAAAAAAGGTAACCCCTTCCCTGCAGGCTCATTCATCCTGACAATGACCCTCACAGCGTCAGTGACACATGCCACCAGCCATACTGCTCAATTCTCACGTGCCAGATGATTCCTGCCAAAAGGAATGTCAGTGTTCGTGCCTGAGGCCAGCGCAAAGCCCGATCTCGTAATCCTGAGCACGTTCTGGACCTGTGGATCGGGGTGAGGGACTAAGGGGTGAGGCGCATACCCCCAGCAGTCTAGACTGCAGGTTTACCTTGTAGGGTGGGACGATGGGAACAATCATCACACAATAAAACTGGTGGAAGAGTGGGGTAACATCTCACAGCAATAACTGGCAAATCTGGTGCAGTCCATGAGGAGGAGATGCACTGCAGTACTTAATGCAGCTGGTAGCCACACCAGATACTGACTGTTACTTTACTGACCCCCCCTTTGTTCAGGGACACATTATTKKATTTCTGTTAGTCACATGTCTGTGGAACTTGTTCAGTTTGTCTCAGTTGTTGAATTTTGTTATGTTCATACAAATATTTACACAAGTTTACTGAAAATTAACACAGTTGACAGTGAGAGGACGTTTCTTTTTTTGCTGAGTTTATAACGTGATTTGACGTCATTTTATCTGTGGCCAATGACCTTGAGCCTTCTTGGAAGGGCTCTTCTAATGTAARTCRGTGGCAGGACACAAAGGGCTTACATGTTCGATGTCTACCCTTACTAAGGACTTAGAATTGGCCTGTGACGTAGTGTCCCCATGAGTGACAGAACACTGAGCCAATCACTTCGCAAAGAAAATCTATGCATGATTGAATGAAGAGGTGCTACCAGAAACAACATTGTTTCACGTTATTTAACAAAAGACTCATGAACAGAAACATGCCACAGGCTAAACGGAAACAGGCAATAGGCTATACAGCTGGCTTCACAATTTCCCTGCCAAATTGGACTACAAGGAAACACGACATATCTCAACGACGTTGACTGCGCGAGGGCGCTGTGCGCGTAGTCCCACAAAAAGTTTCGCTTGAGAAAAAGACACATAAGTGACAAAGCAGTTCTTTATAAAAATAAATGAATGTTTATTTATAGCACATGCTCAGATCAAATACAATGCAGGAAAAAGTTTTGCTTGAGAAAAAGACACATAAGTCACAAAGCAGTTCTTTATAAAATAAATMAATGTTTATTTATAGCACATCAAATACAATGCAGGAACTCCGATCACAGGTATAGTACACGTTGGTTTCCTCACCCTGTACACAATCTTAAAAATATGTATATCAGCAGTGAAGTTCTCAAGATGGAGGACTTTCAGTACAGCAGTGTTCCCCAAACCCTGGTCCCAAAGGGGCGCACATTGTTGTTTTTGCCCTAGCACTAACATTCCTTATTCAATTCAAAGGCTTGATAATTGCTTAGTTGAATCCTGTGTGAGTGTTAGGGAAGAAACAAAAAAGTGCAACTCTTTGGGTCCCCAGGACAAGGATTGGGATACACTGCAGTACAGAGCAAAATGTCTAATGATGCAAATTATATGCAATGATCATTTTGCTCATTTGRATCATCATACTTTTTGCTCTGTACTGAAAGTGATCTATCTTGAAAACTTGATCGCTAACATGCACACATTTTTCTATTATATTAACAGTGGACTAATTTAAAAAAAATCCCTTTCAGAGCACCTACCACACCATTCAGGAAAGCTGTGTTGAGTAACTTTTGCTCCATCGCCTCCACATCCTGCACAGTCATGATAGTCCCACTAAGCCCAAACCAGATGGGATGTCMTATCGCTGCAGAATGCTGGAAATKTGTCCTTTGGTCTGATGAGTCCAAATTTGAGATTTTTGGTTCCATCCACCATGTCTTTGTGAGACGCAGAGTAGGTGTATGGATCATCTCCGCATGTGTGGTTACCACCGTGAAGCATGGAGGAGGTGGTGTGATTGTGTGGTGGTGCTCTGCTGGTGACATTGTCTGTGATTTATTTAGAATTCAAGGCACACTTAACCAGCATGGCTACCACAGCATTCTGCAGTGATACGCCATCCCATCTGGTTGCGCTTAGTGGGACTATCATTTGTTTTTCAACAGGACAATGACCCCACACACCTCCAGGCTGTGTAAGGGCTATTTGACCAAGAAGGAGAGTGATGGAGTGCTGCATCAGATGACCTGGCCTCCACTATTACCCAACCTCAACCCAATTGATATGGTTTGGGATGAGTTGGTCCTCAGAGTGAAGGAAAAACAGCCAACAAGTGCTCAGCATATATGGGAACTTTCAAGACTGTCCTTTCAAGCTGTCCTAAAGCATTCCAGGTGAAGCTGGTTGAGAGAATGCCAAGAGTGTGCAAAGCTAAGATCAATGGAAAAGGGTGGCTACTTTGAAGAATCTAATCTAAAAATATTATTTTTGGGTTACAACATGATTATAACACAATATGTGTTATTTCAAAGTTTGGTGTCTTCCTGTTATTCTACAATGTAGAAATGTAAATAAAGAAAAACCTTTGAATGAGTAGCTGTTGTTCAAACTTTGGACTGGTACTGTATATGGCAAGGTAAGATCCCGGATAATATGTACAAACTTACAAAAAGGGAAAGACGTAGGATGACTATCCGTACCAAACTTTAAATTGTATTTCCAGGCACTAGCATTTCACCCCATCTTAATTGTTTAGAAATGATTCTTCTGTTCCCTGGATGAGTATAGAGAGATATGGTGTCTCCTCTTGCCTTGGAAGAGGTGGTTTTACTGATATACCCCTTAAACAATGCAAACTATGCTTGGTCCAGTTTTGCGCACACCATTTCTATTTGGAGCAAAATTGAAAACCAATGTAACTGGAAATCAAAATGGCATGCCCATACTCCAATATTTCACATAATGCCTTGCGATCTGGAGGGCGGCTTTGTATTCCTCAATGGTCTAATGTGGAATCCGTACCCTACCAATAACTACAGTGCCACTGACACGTGGTCCCATACAAAACCTGCGGGCTCTCCTTCACGCAGCCAAGGTGAGTAAAACATTTAAACGTGTTAAGTTCCAAGGCTGGCGCCCAGACGGCATCTAGCCGGTCCTCCGAAATGCGAACAACCAGCTGGCTGTGTGTTTACTTGTAACAGATGTAATTCGTACTCTCCGTGCTTGTGTTTTGTCCAAAAAATCACATCAGCCAGTGGTCCCATTTGAGCATCATTTATTTATGTTGCTGTTGTTAAATAGGGAAACAACGTTGTGGTGCAGGGCTTAACGATATTGATGGTGTCATGGCAAATTGTGCATGAAGACAACTGTGTTAGCAGTGGGTTATGTGACCATTAACTCGGTGTATGCTAGCTACACACTTATTTAGAGCAATCATATGCCAAAGCACATCCCAGAACCCTATAACAGGTACCATATACCCACCAATGTATAATCAGCAATGTACAGCAAACTTGTACACATTGTATGAAAATAGAAAAACAGTATTCAGAAGTGACCACCCTTGCATCACATTTTCATACTGGGAACCTGACGTTCGTTCGCAGAGCTCTCCTATCTGCAAGCAGAGCCAATAAGATCACGCTTATTGTCATCAGAGTTGAAACCACATAAGAATGCTTGAACATTAAATACACCTTTCTTTAGAGGCAAGTGGAAACATAACCAACCCTGTTACATACGGCATATTCAATCAATCCTATCCAGTCTGCTGTTCCACTGCTTCAAGAGGGCCACCATGTTCGTTCCCAAGAACCAGGTAACTGAGCTAAATGATATGCCCCGTAGCACTCACTCCGTCATCATGAAGTGTTTGAGAGACTAGTCAAGGATCATATCCTTCACCCTACCTGACACTAGACCCATCCAATTTGCTTACCGCCCCAATAGGTCCACAGACGATGCAATCGTATCACACTGCTCACT
>NC_036863.1:48864668-48871227 GCF_002910315.2 Salvelinus sp. IW2-2015 | reverse complement strand
TTATGAGTCACAGTTATGAAACGTAAAGGACCTAAAGAGGCCTCGTTGAGAGAAAGTACAACTAGAAAAGAAGATGGATTGTCCACTAATTAGAATATAGAATGAGAAGTTGAAAATCTTTCAACTGATCTGAAAAACACCAAAAAGAAGATGCCCAGGGTCCTGCTAATCTGAGTGAACGTGCCTTAGGCATTCTGTCAAGGAGGCATGAGGACTGCAAGTGTGGCCAGGGCAATAAATTGAAAATGTTCGTACTGTAGAGCGCCTAAGACAGCGCTACATGAGACAGGACGGGACAGCTGATCGTTCTTCGCAGTGGCAGACCATGTTATAACAACACCAGCACAGGATGGTACATCCGTCATTTGCAGGCAATCTCAACGCTGTGCGTTACAGGGAAGACATCTCCTCCCCATGTGGTACCCTTCCTGCAGGCTCATCCTGACATGACCCTCCAGCATGACAATGCACCAGCCATACTGCTATTCTGTGCGTGATTCCTGCAAGACAGGAATGTCAGTGTTCTGTCATGGCCAGCGAAGAGCCCGGATCTCAATCCAATTGAGCACGTCTGGGACCTGTTGGATCGGAGGGTGAGGGCTGGGCTAGGGCCATTCCCAAGAAATGTCTGGGAATTGCAGGTGCCTTGGTGGAAGAGTGGGGTATATTCATCTCAACAGCAATAACTGGCAATCTGGTGCAGTCCATGAGGAGGAGATGCACTGCAGTATTAATGCAGCTGGTAGCCACCACCAGATACTGACTGGTTACTTTACTGACCCCCCTTTGTTCAGGGACACATTATTACATTTCTGTTAGTCACTGTCTGTGGAACTTGTTCAGTTTGTCTCAGTTGTTGAATTTTGTTATGTTCATACAAATATTTACACAAGTTTACTGAAAATTAACACAGTTGACAGTGGAGGACGTTTCTTTTTTTGCTGAGGTTTATAACGTGATTTGACGTCATTTTATCTGTGGCCAAATGACCTTGAGCCTTCTTGGAAGGCCTTCTAATGTAAATTCTGTGGCAGGACACAAAGGGCTTACATGTTCCGATGTCTACCCTTACTAAGGACTTAGAATTGGCCTGTGACAGTAGTGTCCCATGAGTGACAGAAAACTGAGCAATCACTTCGCAAGAAAAATCTATGCATGATTGAATGAAAAGGTGCTAACAGAAACAACATTGTTTCACGTTATTTAACAAAAGACTCATGAACAGAAACATGCACAGGCTAAACGGAAACAGGCAATAGGCTATACAGCTGGCTTCACAATTCCCTGCCAAATTGGGACTACAAGGAAACACGACATATCTCAACGACGTTGACTGCGCGAGGCGCTGTGCGCGTAGTCCCACAAAAAAGTTTCGCTTGAGAAAAAGCCACATAAGTGACAAAGCAGTTCTTTATAAAAATAAATGAATGTTTATTTATAGCACTGCTCAGATCAAATACAATGCAGGAAAAAGTTTTGCTTGAGAAAAAGACACATAAGTCAAAAGCAGTTCTTTATAAAATAAATGAATGTTTATTTATAGCACATCAAATACAATGCAGGAACTCCGATCACAGGATATGTAACAGTTGGTTTCCTCACCTGTACACAATCTTAAAATATAGTATATCAGCAGTTGAGTTCTCAAGATGGAGGACTTTCAAGTACAGCAGTGTTCCCACAAACCTGGTCCCAAAGGGGCGCACATTGTTGTTTTTTGCCCTAGCACTAACATTCTTATTCAATTCAGGCTTGATAATTGCTTAGTTGAATCCTGTGTGAGTGTTAGGAAGAAACAAAAGTGCAACTCTTTGGGTCCCCAGGAACAAGGATTGGGATACACTGCAGTACAGAGGCAAAATGTCTAATGATGCAAATTATATGCAATGATCATTTTGCTCATTTGCATCATCATACTTTTTGCTCTGTACTGAAAGTGATCTATCTTGAAAACTTGATCGCTAACATGCACACATTTTTCTATTATATTAACAGTGGACTAATTTTAAAAAAATCCCTTTCAGAGCACTACCACACCATTCAGGAAAGCTGTGTTGAGTAACTTTTGCTCCATCGCCTCCACATCCTGCACAGTCATGATAGTCCACTAAGAAAGAGGAAAGTTTCATTAGAGACTAAAGAATAAGTGAAAGCGATAGTAAATCAATGTGAGTGGAATATTATCAAAGTAAGTGAAAGGACGTAATTAGTTGAGAAGAAGGCAGTAGAAATAAATTTAATATAATTCAGTGGTGGATTTTTATAGGGGTGGGTGTGGGATACATTAGGTGTTGTGATTTTAGTGGAACAACTGGGATCTTGCCCAACCAGATGGGATGGTGCTATCGCTGCGAATGCTGGAATCTGTCTTTGGTCTGATGAGTCCAAATTTGAGATTTTGGTTCATCACCAATGTCTTTGTGAGACGCAGAGTAGGTGTATGGATCATCTCCGCATGTGTGGTTACCACCGTGAAGCATGGAGGAGGTGGTGTGATTGTGTGGTGGTGCTCTGCTGGTGACATTGTCTGTGATTTATTTAGAATTCAAGGCACACTTAACCAGCATGGCTACCACAGCATTCTGCAGTGATACGCCATCCCATCTGGTTGCGCTTAGTGGGACTATCATTTGTTTTTCAACAGGACAATGACCCCACACACCTCCAGGCTGTGTAAGGGCTATTTGACCAAGAAGGAGAGTGATGGAGTGCTGCATCAGATGACCTGGCCTCCACTATTACCCAACCTCAACCCAATTGATATGGTTTGGGATGAGTTGGTCCTCAGAGTGAAGGAAAAACAGCCAACAAGTGCTCAGCATATATGGGAACTTTCAAGACTGTCCTAAAAGCATTCCAGGTGAAGCTGGTTGAGAGAATGCCAAGAGTGTGCAAAGCTAAGATCAATGGAAAAGGGTGGCTACTTTGAAGAATCTAAAATCTAAAATATATTTTGATTTGTTTAACACTTTTTTGGTTACAACATGATTCCATATGTGTTATTTCAAAGTTTTGATGTCTTCCCTGTTATTCTACAATGTAGAATGTAGAAAATAAAGAAAAACCTTTGAATGAGTAGGTGTGTTCAAACTTTGGACTGGTACTGTATATGGCAAGGTAAAGATCCCGGATAATATGTACAAACTTACAAAAAGGGAAAGACGTAGGATGACTATCCGTACCAAACTTTAAATTGTATTTCCAGGCACTAGCATTTCACCCCATCCTTAATCATTTAGAAATGATTCTTCTGTTCCCTGGATGAGTATAGAGAGAAATATGGTGTCTCCTCTTGCCTTGGAAGAGGTGGTKTTTACTGATATACCCCTTAAACAATGCAAACTATGCTTGGTCCAGTTGTTGCGCACACCATTTCTATTTGGAGCAAAATTGAAAACCAATGTAACTGGAAATCAAAATGGCATGCCCATACTCCAATATTTCACAATAATGCCTTGCGATCTGGAGGGCGGCCTTTTGCATTCCCTCAATGGTCTACATGTGGAATCCGTACCCCTACCAATAACTACAGTGCCACTGACACGGTCCCTTACCAAAACCTGCGGGCTCTCCTTCACCGCGGCCAAGGTGAGTAAAACATTTAAACGTGTTAACCCTCCCAAGGCTGCCGGCCCAGACGGCATCCCTAGCCGTGTCCTCCGAGCATGCGCAAACCAGCTGGCTGGTGTGTTTACCTGTAACAGATGTAAATCGTACTCTCCGTGCGTTGTGTTTTGTCCAAATAAATCACATCAGCCAGTGGTCCCAGTTGAGCATCATTTATTTATGTTGCTGTTGTTAAATGGGAAACAGCACGTTAGTGGTGCAGGGCTTAACGATATTGATGGCTGTCAATGGCAAAATATGTAGCATGAAGACAACTGTGTTAGCAGTGGGATTATGTGAACATTACATCGGTGTATGCTAGCTAACACACTTATTTAGAGCAATCATATGCCAAAGCACATCCCAGAAAGCCCCTCAATCCCTAACAGGTACCATATACCCACACATGTATAAATCAGCAATGTACAGCAAACTTGTACACATTGTAAAATAGAAAATAGAAAACAGTATTCAGAACGTGACCTACCCCTTGCATCACATTTTCATACTGGGAACACCTAACGTTCGTTCACGAGCTCTCCCTATCTGCAAGCAGAGCCAATAAGATCACCGCTTATTGTCATCAGAGTTGAACCAACCAATAAGAATGCTTGAACATTAAATACACCTTTCTTTAGAGGCAAGTGGAAACATAACCAACCCTGTTACATACAGACATATTCAATCAATCCCTATCCCAGTCTGCTGTTCCCACATGCTTCAAGAGGGCCACCATTGTTCCTGTTCCCAAGAAAGCCAAGGTAACTGAGCTAAATGACTTCCGTCATCATGAAGTGCTTTGAGAGACTAGTCAAGGATCATATCACCTTCACCCTACCTGACACCCTAGACCCACTCCAATTTGCTTACCGCCCCAATAGGTCCACAGACGATGCAATCGAAATCACACTGCTCACTGGCCTAACCCATCTGGACAAGAGGAATACCTATGTAAGAATGCTGTTCATCGATTACAGCTCAGCATTTAACACCATAGTACCCTCCAAACTCATCATTAAGCTTGAGACCCTGGGTCTCGACCCCGCCCTGTGCAACTGGGTCCTGGACTTTCTGACGGGCCACCCCAGGTGGTGAGGGTAGGAAAACAACATCTCCACCCGCTGATCCTAACACTGGGCCCCACAAGGCGTGAGTTCTCAGCCCCCTCCTGTACTCCCTGTTCACCATGACTGTGTGGCCATGCACGCCCCAACTCAATCATCAAGTTTGCGGACGACACTACAGTGGTAGGCTTGATTACCAACAACAACTCGAGACGGCTACAGGGAGAGGTGAGGGCCATCGGAGTGTGTGGTGTGTAGAAAATAACCTCACACTCAACGCATCAACAAAACAAAGGAGATGATTGTGACTTCAGGAAACAGCAGAGAGGCACCCCCCTACCACATCGACGGAGCAGTAGTGGAGAAGGTTTTAAGTTCCGCTCTGTATACACGCACGGACAAACTGAAATGGTCCACCCACACAGACAGCGTGGTGAAGAAGGCGCAACAGCGCCTCTTCAACCTCAGGAGGCTGATGAAATTTGGKTTGTCACCGAAAACACTCACAAACTTTTACAGATGCACAATGGAGAGCATACTGTCGGGCTGTATCACCGCCTGGTACAGCAACTGCTCCGCCCACAACCGTAATGCTCTCCAGAGGGTAGTGAGGTCTGCACAACGSATCACCGGGGACAAACTACCTGCCCTCCAGGACGCCTACAGCACCCAATGTCACAGGAAGGCCAAAAAGATCATCAAGGACAACAACTACCCGAGCCACTGCCTTTTCACCCCGCTATCATCCAGAAGGCGAGGTCAGTACAGGTGCATCAAAGCTGGGACCAAGAGACTGAAAAACAGCTTCTATCTCAAAGCCATCATACTGTTAAACAGCCATCACTAACATTGAGTGGCTGCTGCCAACATACTGACTCAAATCTCTAGCGACTTTAATAATTACAAATAGGATGTAATAAATGTATCACTAGTCACTTTAAACAATGCCACTTTATATAATGTTTACATACCCTATATTCCTCATATCATATGTATATACTGTACTCTATACCATCTACTGCATCTTGCCTATGCCACACAGCTATCGCTCATCCATATATTTACATGTACATATTCTTATTCATTCCTCTACACTTGTGTGTATAAGTTAGTTGTTGTGGAGTTGTTAGATTACTTGTTAGATATTACAGCACGGTCGGTACTAGAAGCACAAGCATTTCGCTACACTCACATTAACATCTGCTAACCATGAGTATGTGACCAATTTTTAAAAATTTGATTTGAATATCATGGACAGGAATGGTTTGAGAACATTCAGAGATTTGAAAGGCACATACACATTACCAGGCACCTCCTTTTCCCTATATTTACAACTTAGGTCAGCTATGCTGGTCTATGGAGTCCCTTGGAAAACCCAACTACTGAACAATCCAATGGGGGGACTAAACCCAAATAAATTATCTGGGATCCTGAAAGGARTGATCTCTATAATACATAAACAACTTTTGGAAAGCTCATATTTGGAGCTAGCCATAAAAAAGTATGGTCCACAGATCAAATTGAATCTGAACAATCCTCTAACTGTTACAAAATATGGCAAAATATGACCTTGGCATCCCGTAATCCGAACCATCAATGTATACATTTTAAGTTTGTTCACAGACAGTATGTAACACCAAGGAAATGATTTATGATTAAACGAGAGATACTTTTCTTAATTCAAATAGCTTTTTAACCCATTAACTCCTAAACTTTCAAAACTGGTTCTAGCTGTACCGATGGCATAGACCCACATTCACACACTTTTTTTTGTTGATGTTAGCTCCTTGTCATGTTGATAGCTCCTTGGTCATGTGACCTACTGACTCAAACAAGGTTCAGATGTAGCAACTCAACATTGCACCCCCTTAGTTGTCGCATTGTCCCAT
>NC_036863.1:48845564-48864643 GCF_002910315.2 Salvelinus sp. IW2-2015 | reverse complement strand
ATTAAAGTGGCCCCCAATCTCCCAACGTTCAGTGTCCCTGAATCAGGTTGGGCAACATTCTATCATATGTGTGGAGTGCACTGCAGTTAACGCTTCTGGGGCAAAGTTACACAATTTCATTTGGAAACTGCAGAATTATTAGTGCCTTAGGAAAGTATTCATACCCCTGACTTACTTCCACATTTGTTTGTTACAGCCTGAATTAGAAATGTGATAAAATATACATTTTTTTCAACCCCATCTACAACAATACACTATATAACAAAGTTTAAAAAAAAATACATTTATTTATCATGAAATACAGAACAATCTAATTACTTAAGTTATTCACACATCATATACATGTTAGACATCACCTTTTGGCAGCGGTACAGCTGAACGGGTCTTTCCGGGGTAAATCTCTAAATGCTTGCACACCGGATTGTTACAATATTGCACATATTTTGTAGTTCTTTGCAAGGGCTTGTAAAGTGGTTTTGATCATTGCTAAAGAACCATTTCAAGTGATTAATCAAACACTGGTAACTAGTCCCTCAGGAACATTCAATTCTATCTTGGTAAGCAACTCCAGTGTATATTGTTGTTTAGGATATTGTCCTGTTGAAAGTGAATTTTTTCCAGTGTCTGGTTGAACAGCGAATAACTATGACGCAGATACTCAATTTATAGACTATTGAACCCTATTGTTATCATTTTATAAAGATTATCACAAGATATAAGAAGAAACAGAAAATGAGATAAAAACAATAAGTTTAGCATAATTTCCATTCACACACAATCACACACACTTAAGACTCATAAAGATCACAATGCACAAATAAGTTATTTTGCAATTTGAATTCCAAACCTTATCACATTATTATCACAAATCTTTTGATAACACCTACCAGGCATCAACACACAAAACAATCAGATCCACTCGCCAACAACTTCTCCATCCTTCAGTCATCTCTCAACTTCACTCCCCCAAAGTTGCAAGCAATCGAGCTAGGCACCCAACTATCTACACCCATTCCTATGGCCCTGCTTCTGCCGTCTTTCACGAAGCACCAGCCTACGACCCATCTCAATTGATAAAGGTTGTCAAATCTGCATGACATGCCCCCTCCATCCTCAACAACGTCATTCCTGCCCCTTCAGAAAAGCATCCCAAAACATATTCACCTCATATCACACATGGAATGTTTCTGTACATCCTCATATTCCTCCAAAACACTCAATTTACTGAACAAAAGCCTAATATCTCATCGACCAGACTTCTCCCATCTCCTCGACACCCAGACTCAACTTCAGACGCCTACATCACTTAAGGACACTGCGTCGCGCAGAAATCCATACCTTAAGTGTATCCTCAAATGTCTCTGAACTTTCCCAACTCTCTTACAGTCATTCCAGGTCCTCCGTATGTTCTGCTGATCCGTCACATCCTCATATCATTACACCACAGTAACTCTCATGCCACCCCAACCATGTGACCCTGCACCCCATCCTCAACCCTCCTCTCCCATTAAATTGTAGCCAACAGTATTTCCATCTCACAAGGGCCCTGGCGATGTCCTGAGCCAGTCCACCGGTACATCTACCAAACCCGATTCCTACACACCTCTTCGCCATGGAAGGGCGTTGAAGAACGTATTTCATACGTTCAAGCACGAAATATCCATATAAGTTTTTTTTACGAATATTCAACACATTGAGATAAACAAATACCAAAAGAAAACAATATACATAGTACTTCTATATATAATATATGTTTAGGACATGTCATTTGCTTGCGAGAAATGAAAAACCACCAATATCATTATCAGATAGATTAACCGATAATAGAATCAATAATCAGATATACTCATTTCTCAGTTGCCATGATATATGAAGACAAGGCAAATCATTTAGACACTTTAATACAAATTAGCAAATCAACCGAAGTTGTAGAAGGAAAGATTTCAGGGATTGAGATATCTCCTCGACACTGGCATATCATGACATGGTGTTTTCCTACTAATGTAGAATACCACCGACACCACTAAGGTTACTGTGAGCCGGTAAGTTAGAAATGACAACTTCATCAAGTGACAAAATAAACATTTTCTAATGCAATAGCTTTACCATTACTCCTAAAACCATTTGCAAAGTAATCAGTAGATATAGCTTACCCCCATCGGCAATTAACACACAAACACGATCGAGACATTGCGATCAACTGCCGCTACTTACTACTTTCTCTGCGGCTTTAATTAACTATTCAACTTATTTAAAATTTACTATTCAACAAATTATCAGACATGATCACCAGACCCTTTTGTATGTACTTTCACACTGACTCAACCACCCCTAAGTCCGAACAATTATACATTGCTCGAGGGAGCCTACACATTCCACACTCCTTTAGTTTGTCAATCTTTCATCTCCACACAAATTACAAAACACTTTTTTAACGTTAATAAGATCGTTCGATAGATAGCTTCCATTGGTCATATGACCTAACATGACACAAAACTCAGGTTCCAGAAGTTACACCTCACATCTGCACCACCCTAGTTTGTCATTGTCTTCTCACGCATTTTACCAAATTTTCAATTATTTCAAGATGATCTAAGGCAATAGGGCCTCACTGGTGGCATCACTACACTACCCCCTCAGCAACAGCGCACTTCGGTGGGTTTAGCAAGGGAACAAAAGACAGTGAGTCTTACATATTCATAGAAAAAAATCAATCCTAGAGAGACTCCGAGAGGCATCGGGTTCTCAAACGCAAACTAGACACCTCCTCCAATATGACCGTGTCCCTCCTTTGGACTGCAGTGTGCACCGGACAGTTCCTCCGGCCCCCCCACCACCGCGCCCCTACTCCTGCGATGTGCTATATCTAAGGTTCTAGGCATTTGCGCTGTTCTGTCAGACAGCCAGTCGATTAACACTTTAAAATTCTGAACATACAGGCTATGTCCAAGACTCATTTCCGAACACATTCTTAATTACACATATCAAACTGTACCGTCCTAGGTACAGTCAAACACGGACACCAACATAGGAGCCACCATTCATTCGATCAGCGCGAGCCTATCATGGGACTCTCAAGATTAGGTATACAATCTGTAATAAAACTCGACAAGCCTAAAACTACTCACCACAGGAGGCATTACCAGAACCTTAAATCAGACCCCACCCACATAATGCCAATGTAACTCCAAGCAATCACACTTCTTGAAATCAAATTGTCCACTGCTTAGGAAGCAACACTGAATGAAATACATTTCACATGCTGTTGTGCAAATGGAAATAGACACAAAGAGTGAAATTATAGGCAATTAGCAGACGCACCCCAATAAAGGCAAACAGTATTCTGCAGGCTGGTGACCAAAGACCACTTTCTCAGTTCCTATGCTTCCTGGCTGATGTTTTGTCACTTTTGAATGCTGGCGGTCTCTCCTCTCAGTAAGGCGTACGTTTCCATGAGCAACTGACAGAAGGTCTACAACCCACACAAAGGGCCACCGCAGCCTATAACCCGTGCTAGTGCAACTCATCCAGATTGACAGCCAATGCGAACCCTGTGGCAAGAATTTTTCTGTGTCTTGTCAGACTGGTTCCGGAGCAGTTTGGAAGTTAAGAGCCCCGACCAGAAAACACCAGCACAGCCAATCCACACCTACCCAGGACACACATAGAATCCCTAAAATCAATATGATCCAGATCGCGGAAGAACAGAAGAGATGCGACTACAATTCAAGAAATCTGATTTACGCGCATCATTCAAGAAAACCGTTGCCAACTTAGGAAAATCCCAAAACCAACTCAGAGTGCTTCACCCTACTAAGCAAAAAGAATAAAGGCCCCAGATTTGCTTCCTTCTCCCATTCAATAGCACACGCTCAATTATTTGTCATGTATCGTTACAGTTCTAACAAGTACTCAGCAAGGAAAGTACCCAGGAGTACCACTGAGAGTTATCATTTAACAGCTCCTCTCGTCTGCTGACCACCTACCAAGTTTGAACTTGCGAAACTCCGTACATCTCTCTTGCTGTCGTGCTAATCTCTCTCTCATCTCAACCGTCTCACGCAATTTTACAATAATTTTCAATGTTTTTCAATGTTTCTAATTTCAATAGCTCCTTGGTCATGTGACCTACTGACCTCAAACAAGGTTCAGATTGTCCACTGACTACCCTTCTATATTGCACACCCTTTAGTTTATCCCTTTTCATCTTAAACGTTTTTATAATATTTTTTTTTACTTTCTAGTTTCAATAGCTCCTTGGTCATGTCACCTACTGGACTCAAACTGTGTTCAGAATGTACAATCAGTGGGCCTACACATTGCACACCCTTTAGTTTGTCCATTTTCATCTCGTCGGGTGGTGTCACCAGTGGTGTCATCATGAGGGGGTCACCAGCCCCTTGCGAGACCACGGACGAGGGACCACGAGATGGGCTGCACAAACCTTAGAGCCAATCCTTATCCCGAAGTTACGGATCTTTTTTGCCAACTTCCCTTACCTACATTGTTATAACATGCCAGAAGCTGTTCACCTTGGAGACCTGCTGCGGATATGGGTACGGTCCGGCGTGAGATTTACACTCTCTCCCCAGGATTTTCAAGGGCCAGGGAGAGCTCATTGGACGACGTCGAAACCGCAATGCTTTCCAGGGCTTGGGCCCCTTTCTCGGGGCGAACCCATTCTAGGGCGCCCTGCCCTTCACAATGAAAAGAGAACTCTCCCCGGGGCTCCCTCCAGCTTCTCCGGGAACGGTTGCGTTACCGCACTGGACGCTTCGTGGCACCCGTCTCCGCCAGTCTGTGGACATTCTGAAAGTAGTTTGAGGTCAGTAGGTCACATGACCAAGGAGCTATTGACATTTAAAAGTCTGAAAAATTCATGTAAAATCATGTGAGATAAAAATTGACAAACTTAAGGGTGTGCAATATAGAAGGGTAGTCAGTGGACATTCTGAACCTTGTTTGAGTGAAGTGGGTCACATGAGTACGGAAGTCAACTGTCATTTATCAAGTCCCATAACACCTTGTGACACAGCAAAAATTCCAAAATCTTCTGAATTAATGGCAGACTGAAGTCCCCACATGGGAGAAAATATTCCAGAGGAATAAGGAATAACTTTGTAAAATGTAAGTATTACATTTATTTACTCACCAAATTATGTTAAAATGTTCAACAAATTACTATCATATGAATTTTGAATTCAAATGTTTAATCACTGTTGTTTATCAGCCCGCTAGCCGGGCTAAGTAGCTTGTCGGACACGATGTCTAGCTAGCACTACTAGTACAACTCCCTGCACAGAACAGCACAAACTGGCTCGAACCAGAATAGAAAAAGGAGTGGGAGGCCCCGGTGCACAACTGTGCAAAAGGACAGGTACATTAAAGTGTCTAGTTTGAGAAACAGACGCCTCACAAGTCCTCAACTGGCAGCTTTATTAAAAAGTACCCACAAAACACCAGTCTCAACGTCAACAGTGAAGAGAAAACTCTGGGATGCTGGCCTTCTAGGCAGGGTTGCAAAGAAAAAGCCATATCTCAGACTGGCCAATAAAAATAAAATATTAAGATGGGAAAAAGACACTGGACAGAGGAACTCTGCCTAGAAGGCCAGCATCCCGGACTCGCCTCTTTACTTTTGATGTTGAGACTGGTGTTTTGCGGGTACTATTTAATCAATCTGCTAGTTGAGGACTTGTGAGGCATCTGTTTCTCAAACTAGACACTCTAATGTACTTGTCCTCTTGCTCAGTTGTGCACCGGGGCCTCCCACTCCTCTTCTATTCTGGTTAGGGCCAGTTTTGCGCTGTTCTGTGAAGCCAGGATTTAACCTTAATTTAACTAGGCAAGTAATTTAAGACACATTCTTATTTACAATGACGGCCTATACCGGTCAAACCCGGACAACGCTGGGCCAATTGTGCGCAGCCCTATGGGACTCCCAGTTGTGATATACACTGCTAAAAAAATAAAGGGAACACTTAAACAACACAATGTAACTCCAAGTCAATCACACTTCTGTGAAATCAAATTGTCCACTTAGGAAGCAACACTGATTGACAATACATTTCACATGCTGTTGTGCAAATGGAATAGACAAAAGGTGGAAATTATAGGCAATTAGCAAGACACCCCAATAAAGGAGTGATTCTGCAGGTGGTGACCAACAGACCACTTCTCAGTTCCTATGCTTCCTGGCTGATGTTTTGGTCACTTTTGAATGCTGGCGGTGCTCTCACTCTAGTGGTAGCATGAGACGGAGTCTACAACCCACACAAGTGGCTCAGGTAGTGCAGCTCATCAGGATGGCACATCAATGCGAACTGTGGCAAGAAAGGTTTGCTGTGTCTGTCAGCGTAGTGTCCAGAGCATGGAGGCGCTACCAGGAGACAGGCCAGTACATCAGGAGACGTGGAGGAGGCCGTAGAGGGCAACAACCCAGCAGCAGGACCGCTACCTCCGCCTTTGTGCAAGGAGGAGCAGGAGGAGTACTGCCAGAGCCCTGCAAAATGACCTCCAGCAGGCCACAAATGTGATGTGTCTCTCAAACGGTCAGAAACAGACTCCATGAAGGTGGTATGAGGGCCGCGACGTCCACAGGTGGGGGTTGTGCTTACAGCCCAACACCGTGCAGGATGTTTGGCATTTGCCAGAGAACACCAAGATTGGCAAATTCGCCACTGGCGCCCTGTGCTCTTCACAGATGAAAGCAGGTTCACACGCACATGTGACAGACGTGACAGAGTCTGGAGACCGCCGTGGAGAACGTTCTGCTGCCTGCAACATCCTCCAGCATGACCGGTTTGGCGGTGGGTCAGTCATGGTGTGGGGTGGCATTTCTTTGGGGGGCGCACAGCCCTCCATGTGCTCGCCAGAGGTAGCTGACTGCCATTAGGTACCGAGATGAGATCCTCAGACCCCTAATGCAAGACAATGCTAGCCCTCATGTGGCTGGATGTGGTCAGCAGTTCCTGCAAGAGGAAGGCATTGATGCTATGGACTGGGCCCGCCCGTTCCCCAGACCTGAATCCAATTGAGCACATCTGGGACATATGTCTCGCTCCATCCACCAACGCCACGTTGCACCACAGACTGTCCGGAGTTGGCGGATGCTTTAGTCCAGGTTGGGAGGAGATCCCTCAGGAGACCATCCGCCACCTCATCAGGAGCATGCCAGGCGTTGTAGGGAGGTCATACAGGCACGTGGAGGCCACACACACTACTGAGCCTCATTTTGACTTGTTTTTAAGGACATTACATCAAAGTTGGATCAGCTGTAGTGTGGTTTCCACTTTAATTTTGAGTGTGACTCCAAATCCAGACCTCCATGGGTTGATAAATTTGATTTCCATTGATCATTTTTGTGTGATTTTGTTGTCAGCACATTCAACTCTGTAAAAAAAAGTATTTAATAAGAAATATTTCATTCATTCAGATCTAGGATGTGTTATTTTAGTGTGCCCTATATTTTTTTGAGCAGTGTGTGTGTTATATACAGTGGAGAACAAGTATTTGATACACTGACGATTTTGCAGGTTTTCCTACTTACAAAGCATGTAGAGGTCTGTAATTTTTATCATAGGTCACACTTCAACTATGAGAGACGGAATCTAAAACAAAAATCCAGAAAATCATATTGTATGATTTTTAGTAATTAATTTGCATTTTATGCATGACATAAGTATTTGATACATCAGAAAAGCAGAACTTAATATTTGGTACAGAAACCTTTGTTTGCAATTACAGAGATCATACGTTTCCTGTAGTTCTTGACTAGTTTGCACACACTGCAGCAGGGATTTGGCCCACTCCTCCCTACAGATCTTCTCCAGATCCTTCAGGTTTCGGGCTGTCGCTGGGCAATACGGAGTTTCAGCTCCCTCCAAAGATTTTCTATTTGGGTTCAGGTCTGAGACTGGCTAGCCACTCCAGGACCTTGAGATGCTTCTTACGGAGCCACTCCTTAGTTGCCATGCTGTGTGCTTCGTGTCGTTGTCATGCTGGAAGACCCAGCCACGACCCATCTTCAATGCTCTTACTGAGGGAAGGAGGTTGTTGGCCAAGATCTCGCGATACATGGCCCATCCATCCTCCCTCAATACGGTGCAGTCGTCCTGTCCCTTTGCAGAAAAGCATCCCAAAGAATGATGTTTCCACCTCCATGCTTCACGGTTGGGATGGTGTTCTTGGGTTGTACTCATACTTTTTCTTCCTCCAAACACGGCGAGTGGAGTTAGACCAAAAAGCTATATTTTTGTCTCATCAGACACATGACCTTCTCCCATTCCTCCTCTGGATCATCCAGATGGTCATTGGCAAACTTCAGACAGGCCTGGACATGCACTGGCTTAAGCAGGGGACCTTGCGTGCGCTGCAGGATTTTAATCCATGACGGCGTAGTGTGTTACTAATGGTTTTCTTTGAGACTGTGGTCCCAGCTCTCTTCAGGTCATTGACCAGGTCCTGCCGTGTAGTTCTGGGCTGATCCCTCACCTTCCTCATGATCATTGATGCCCCACGAGGTGAAATCTTGCATGGAGCCCCAGACCGAGGGTGATTGACCGTCATCTTGAACTTCTTCCATTTTCTAATAATTGCGCCAACAGTTGTTACCTTCTCACCAGCTGCTTGCCTATTGTCCTGTAGCCCATCCCAGCCTTGTGCAGGTCTACAATTTTATCCTGATGTCCTTACACAGCTCTCTGTCTTGGCCATTGTGGAGAGGTTGGAATCTGTTTGATTGAGTGTGTGGACAGGTGTCTTTTATACAGGTAACGAGTTCAAACAGGTGCAGTTAATACAGGTAATGAGTGGAGAACAGGAGGCTTCTTAAAGAAACTAACAGGTCTGTGAGAGCCGGAATTCTTACTGGTTGGTAGGTGATCAAATACTTATGTCATGCAATAAAATGCAATTAATTATTTAAAAATCATACAATGTGATTTTCAGGATTTTTGTTTTAGATTCCGTCTCTCACAGTTGAAGTGTACCTATGATAAAAATTACAGACCTCTACATGCTTTGTAAGTAGGAAAACCTGCAAAATCGGCAGTGTATCAAATACTTGTTCTCCCATGTATATATCATTTATTTTATTCTTCACATGGAAAATATAAATGTACTTTTTTTTTTTACAACGGGCTATACCTTTGGGTGAGGTTTTTTTCTCGCCTGAGTAGCCTCGTTCCACTGCAAAAAATAAAATAAAATCATCTAGTCTTCAGCGAAATAACAACAAAATGTCAAATACAGGTAGCCTAGTCAAATAATTATCATCCAATCACCTTAACTGTTACACTCTCGCGGGAAACCTTCACTCTACCATACCCTTGTCTGTACATTATGCCCTGAATCTATCCTAACACGCCCAGAAATCTGCTCCTTTTATTCTGTCCCCAACACACTAGACGACCAGTTTTGATAGCCTTCAGCCGTACCCTCATCCCACTCCTCCTCTGTTCCTRGGGTGATGTGGAGGTTAACACAGGCCCTGTGTGTCCCCAGGCGCTCTCATTTATTGACTTCTGTAACGATAAAAGCCTTGGTTTCATGCATGTTAACATCAGAAGCRTCCTCCCTAAATTTGTTTTACTCACTGCTTTAGCACACTCCGCCAACCCTGAAGTCCTTGCCGTGTCTGAATCCTGGCTTAGGAAGGCCACCAAAAATCTGAGATTTCCATCCCCAACTATAACATTTTCCATCAAGATAGAACTGCCAAAGYGGAAGGAGTTGCAATCTACTGCAGCGATAGCCTGCAAAGTTCTGTCATACTTTCCATGTCTATGCCCAAACAGTTCGAGATTCAAATAAAAAAATAAAAATATCTCCAGAAATAAGTCTCTCACTGTTGCCGCCTGTTATAGACCCCGCTCAGCTCCCAGCTGTGCCCTGGACACCATATGTGAATTGATCGTCCCCCATCTATCTTCAGAGTTCGTTCTGTTAGGTGACCTAAACTGGGATATGCTTAACACCCCGGCAGTCCTACAATCTAAGCTAGATGCCCTCAATCTCACACAAATGAACAAGGAACCCACCAGGTACAATCCTAAATCCATAAACATGGGCACGCTCATAGATATTATCCTGACCAACTTGCCCTCCAAATACACCTCTGCTGTRTTCAATCAAGATCTCAGCGATCACTGCCTCATTGCCTGCATCCGCTATGGGTCCGAGGTCAAACGACCACCCCTCTTCACTGTCAAACGCTCCCTAAAAAACTTCTGCGAGCAGGCCTTTCAAATCGAACTGGCCTGGGTTTCCTGGAAGGATATTGACCTCATCCCATCAGTAGAGGATGCCTGGTCATTCTTTAAAAGTAAATAAGCATGCCCCYTTCAAAAAATGTAGAACTAAGACCAGATATAGCTCTTGGTTCACTCCAGACCTGACTGCCCTCGAGCAGCACAAAAACATCCTGTGGCGGACTGCACTAGCATAAAATAGTCCCCGCGATATGCAACTTTTCAGAGAAGTCAGTAACCAATACACAGTCAGTCAGGAAAGCTAAGGCTGGCTTTTTCAAACGGAAATTTGCATCCTGTAGCTCCAATTCCAAAAAGTTTTGGGACACTGTAAAGTCCATGGAGAATAAGAGCACCTCCTCCCAGCTGCCCACTGCACTGAGGCTAAGTAACACTGGCACCACAGATAAATCCACGATAATTGAGAATTTCATTAAGCATTTCTCTATGGCTGGCCATGCTTTCCTCCTGGCTACCCTGGCCAACAGCTCCACACCCCCCGCATCTACTTGCCCAAGCCTCCCCAGCATCTCCTTCACTCATATCCAGATAGCAGATGTTCTGAAAGTGATGCCAAACCTGGACCCYTACAATTCAGCTGGGCTAGACAATCTGGACCCTCTCTTTCTAAAATGATCCGCCGCCATTGTTGCAACCCCTATTACTAGTCTGTTCAACATCTCTTTCGTATCGTCCGAGATCACTAAAGATTGGAAAGCTGATGCGGTCATCCCCCTCTTCAAAGGGGGTGACACTAGACCCAAACAGTTACAGACCTATATCCATCCTGCACTGCCTTTCTAAAGTCTTCGAAAGCCAAGTTAATAAACAGATCACTGACTATTTTCGAAACCCACCGTACCTTCTCCGCTGTGCAATCCAGTGTCCGAGCTGGTCACGGGTGCACCTCAGCCACGCTCAAGGTCCTAAACGATATCATAACTGCCATTGATAAAAGACAGTACTGTGTAGCAGTCTTCATCGACCTGGCCAAGGCTTTCGACTGTCATTCACAGTATTCTTATCGGCAGACTCAACAGCCTTGGTTTCTCAAATGACTCAAATGCCTCGCCTGGTTAACCAACTACTTCTCAGAGTTCAGTGTGTCAAACCGGAGGGCCTGTTGTCCGGACCTCTGGCAGTCTCTATGGGGGTACCACAGGGTTCAATTCTCGGGCCGACTCTTCTCTGTATATATCAACGATGTCGCTCCTCCCAGATCCACCTCTACGCAGACGACACCATTCTGTATACATCTGGCCCTTTGGAGACTGTTAAACAAACCTCCAAACGAGCTTCAATGCCATACAACACTCCTTCTGTGGCCTTCAACTGCTTTTAAATGCTAGTAAAACTAAGTGCATGCTCTTCAACCGATTGCTGCCCGCACCCTCKCGCCTGACTCGCATCACAACTCTGGACGGTTCTGACTTAGAATATGTGGACAACTACAAATACCTAGGTGTCTGGCTAGACTGTAAACTCTCCTTCCAGACTCACATAATACATCTCCAATCCAAAATTCCATTTAGAATCGGCTTCCTATTTCGCAACAAAGCCTCCTTCACTCACGCCGCAAAACATACCCTCATAAAACTGACTATCCTACCGATCCTCGACTTCAGTGATGTCATTTGTAAAATAGCCTCAAACACTCTACTAAGCAAACTGGAAGCAGTCTATCACAGTGCCATCCGTTTTGTCACCAAAGCCCCGTATACTACCCACCACTGCGACCTGTATGCTCTCGTCGGCTGGCCCTCGCTACATATTCGTCGCCAGAACCACTGGCTCCAGGTCGTCTATAAGTCTTTGCTATGTAAAGCTTCGTCTTCTCAGCTCACTGGTCACGATAACAACACCCACCCGTAACACGCGCTCCAGCAGGTATATCTCACTGGTCATCCCCAAAGCCAACACCTCCTCTGGCTGCCTTTCTTTCCAGTTCTCTGCTGCCAATGACTGGAATGAATTGCAAAAATCGCTGAAGTTGGAGACTTATTTCCCTCACTAACTTTAAACATCAGCTATCTGAGCAGCTAACCGATCCCTGCAGCTGTACATAGCCCATCTGTAAATAGCCCATCCAATCTACCTACCTCATCCCCATATTGTTTTTATTTGTACTTTTCTGCTCTTTTGCACACCAGTATTTCTACTTGCACATCATCATCTGCACATCTATCACTCCAGTGTTCATTTGCTGAATTMTAATTACTTTGCTACTACCTCACCCCATTTYCACACAGTGTATATAGACATATTTTTGTTTTCTATTGTGTTATTGACTGTACGCTTGTTTATTCCATGTGTAACTCTGTGTCGCACTGCTTTGCTTTATCTTGGCCAGGTCGTAGTTGTAAATGAGAACTTGTTCTCAACTGGCCTACCTGGTTAAATAAATAAAGGTGAAATAAATCAAATAAATAAACTCTTGTGCAGACATTTAGAAACTAAACATGACAATTWGAAAAATTAGCCACAGGAGTTTTTTGAGCGAGAAAAGAGATGACTTTCGAGTAGTAAGAGATGTATAAAAGCAACAGATACCATTGATAAGAAGGGGCTAGAAGCGTCCTATATGGTGAGCTACCGAGTGGCTAGGACAGGCAAGCCCCATACTATTGTGGAGGGCTTAATTATTCCTGCTGCCGTGGATATGGCTGGGACAATGCTGGGGGAAAAGGCCAAACAATGCCTTCATCAAACAACACTATTTCACGATGCATCAGTGACATGGCAGGAGATGTTTTGAAACAATTACTGCTTCGCATACAAGCCAGGGAATTCTGTGTTACAGCTGGATGAATCAACAGACGTGGTGGGCCTGGCACAGCTCCAGAGTTTCTTGCCTTGACAAATCGCGCTGTTAAGACACTGATGCCCTTTGCAACCACGTACCTACGTGAGAGTGGATTCTCGGCCCTCACTAGCTTGAAAACTAAATACAGGCACAGACTGTGTGTGGAAAAATCTCTCCAATACAACCCAACATTGCAGAGTTATGTGCATCCTTTCAAGCATACCCTTCTCATTAACCTGTGGTGAGTTATTCACAATTTTTGATGAACAAATAAGGTTTTATATGTAAGATGGCTAAATCAAGAGCAAAATTATTGATTATTATTTGTGCCCTGGAGCTCTTTTTCACCTCCCAGGGGCCGGGTTTTGACAAACTCACACTCATTCTCATGTTTAATAAATGTATTGTATAGTGTTTGTGTGGCAGGCTTCAATGATGGCAAAAAACTAAATTTGAGAGTACGCTGACCCTGGTGCTAGAGGGGGTACGCAGCTGGAMGTTGAATGTTTGAAGGGGTACGGGACTATAAAAGTTTGGGAACTGATTTACATAAATAAACTCCTTGCTTGTTGGGCGAAACAACGAAATAACGCCGCCTGCTGGAGGGAGACAGATTTTCCGAGTTGTGCCTTTCCTTTCCCCTCTGGTTTAAATTATACCAGTTTGGCTGTGCATGGCGGACCTTCTTCCGGGTGCAGCTCATAGTATTTTTCGCCTACAGCTGTTTTACCATTAGATTCAACAAGCTAACGGATTACTAAACTATCAGCACAGTATACTCACACCACTGATAACTTTACACTAACTAGCTACAGATCTCAATTTGAACGACCTCTTTGAGAACCGGTAGCTTGTTACCTCTTGACTTTAGCCAGCTAGCTAACGCTTGTTAACGTTAGCCATAATGGTCGTCTGGTGGATGAGACCGGGTGGAAGGCTATGAAATCCAGCTCCCAGTCGGGATAGCTTTGGAGGGAAGCCAGGTAGGCTACCGTGTGTTTCCATACTAGTTATATTTGGTTGATTTATTATTGTGGTTCATTTCAAAATGCATGCCAGAGCAGCTAACTAGCGAATATTCTGTCATTTTAACRTAACGTCAGCTAGCTGACTGGTTTGGCCATAATTTTCCGCGCATGCGCCGATGGTCGGCCATAGTAGCTAGTTGGTTATTGAAATACAGCAAATAACGTTATGTAGCTTTTATTACTCTACTAGCCAACTGTCCAAGCATCCATGTTAAAAATAAAGTAGCCAAACGGTTATCAATGAAGGAGCTCGGCTAACGTTAGCTGTTCCATTTGTTTGGGTGATGTTTTGTTGACAGGATGCTGCAGGGACTGTACGGAGGTCTGGATCGGGACAAGCCGCTGATCCGGCTTCCTTTCACTGACTTTGCCGTTGGGACTGTCTTGCTGGCTCTAACCGGTCTAATAGCCTGCATCGTCATTTCTCTGATGTTCCATTTCGATGAGTCTACCTATACCCACTGTCAGGTGAGTAGTTCACCTCACTCTCGGTCTGTGTCTTTCTGTCTGTCTTGTCTCTCTCTCTGTCCATTGACACTTCCTCTCAAGGTTTTTGACTAGGGAGGTTTTCCTATTTGTTTGTGTTATGCATCATACCGGCTATTTGAAAGTTAAATATCTTGGATGCTGACATGTTGTTATTGTCCCAAAATGTATTACAATGGACTAATGAAACAAATACCAAAATATACTTTTTGGGTGGAATTTWCCTTTAAATAAGGGCCTATGTTGCACTTTGATAAATGCAGTATTAYCTCAGCTATATGCAGAATGTTCTACACTACACATGCTACACTACTGGTAATACTGACAATGTGTGTATCGCCTAAATAAATACAGCATTGTAGAACGTGCTACACTACATATACAAATAACACTCCATTGACTGACCTCTCCTCATGCTGCACCTCCTCTCCACCAGGTGCCCAACTACCTACCCTCCATCAGTGCATCTATCAGTCTGGTCCCAGAGCGCTATATATGGAGGTTCTGTATRGGCCTGCACTCGGCCCCTCGTTTCCTGGTGGCTGCGGCCTACTTCAGCTTCTACCGCGGACGGTTTGCTAAGAGCTTCCCTGACATGGCCCTTAGCGTCCTGGCTCTCATAGCTGCTCTGGCTGAGAACGTAGGCCTGCTGTTACTCACCTATGTGTCCTCTACTGAGACCTACAGTGAGTACCGGTAGATGTGCACAAGCATGCATCAAACATACACACACATATGCACACACACACTGCTTTGCATTCCAAGTTAGGACGTGGGCTAATGCATCGTACACATGCATTCATACACCCTGCATTAATGTCCACTTCATTTTAGCGTAAGTGACAGATGTGTGTTATGTGCTGGTGTTTTAGAGTTACATTCACTGCTGGGTTTGTGTTCGGCAGGTGTTCACAAGAACGGTTTTATCACGTTCGCCGCCTGCTCTCTTCTGCACATGCTCATTACCTGCAGACTGTGGCAGGTGATTAAGAYGTTCAGTCTCAACCCCGAGGTAGAGTACACACCCTCATTCCCTCACCTTACCGTGCGTGTGCCTGCGTGCATGTTTCTGATTTGTGCTGTGTGCCTTCGTATTGCCATGCCTCTTCAGTCCTTGAGTACTAGTGTAATCCTCGTTGTGTTATCCCACTTTTTAAGACTCGTCATAAATGTCTCAACATCCTACTAAAAAAAGCTACTGTTCATTCTGTTCATCCTGTACTTGGAACAGGACCCCTTTTAAAAATGTTATATGGGATTTTCAGATTTTATTGAACAGATAGTGAAAGAGGATGACAGTGGGGTAAGATATATATATATATATATATAGATATATATATATATATATATATATATATCTTACCCCACTGTCATATATATATATATATATATATGAGAGAGGTTGTATGAAAGGGGAGTAGGCCGGACTCAAACTATGCCATTACTGTAGACGTGTGCCAGAGGCTGGGTCATTACTGCTACAGCACCCATGCCAGAGAACAGGACCCTTTCTCACCACCCCATGACAGTGTTGAGCTACTGTTACCAGCGACCCTATTAATAAAGAGTCTAGGATCAGTTTTGCCTTTTGATCATAATATAATTGGACAGAGAGACCTGATCCTAGATTAGCATTGCTGCTTTGAGATGCTTTTTGAATACCAGAGAGCTCAAAACACATACAGTTACATACACATACATACACATATGGCCCTGGCTCATTATGGACACACACTAATCTCTGATAGCCTTTCAACACACATTGAGCCACAGTTTCAACACCAGCAAACAGGTGTGGAAATTAATTTATAACCACACACACAACTATGATGGTGTCACCCGAGGTGTACAGTTGAAGTCGGAAGTTTACATACACAGCCAAATACATTTAAACTCASTCTTTCACAATTCCTGACATTTAATCCTAGTAAAAATTCCRTGTCTTAGGTCAGTTCAGATCACCACTTTATTTTAAGAATGTGAAATGTCAGAATAATAGTAGAGATTTATTTAAGCTTTTCTTTCATCACATTCCCAGTGGGTCTGAAGTTTACATACACTCAATTTGTATTTGGTAGCATTGCCTTTAAATTGTTTCACTTGGGTCAAACGTTTCGGGCAGCCATCCACAAGCTTCCCACAATAAGTTGGGTGTATTTTGGCCCATTCCTCCTGACAGAGCTGGTGTAACTGAGTCAGGTTTGTAGGCCTTGCTCGCACATGCTTTTTCAGTTCTGCCCACACATTTTCTATAGGATTGAGGTCAGGGCTTTGATGGCCACTCCAATACCTTGACTTTGTTGTCCTTAAGCCCTTTTGCCACAACTTTGGAAGTATGCTTGGTCATTGCCCATTTGGAAGACCCAGTTGCGACCAAGCTTTAACTTCCTGACTGATGTCTTGATGTTGCTTCAATATATCCACATCATTTTCTTACCTCATGATGCCATCTATTTTGTGAAGTGCACCAGTCCCTCCTGCAGAAAAGCACCCCCACAACATGATGCTGCCACCCCCGTGCTTCAAGGTTGGGATGGTGATCTTCGGCTTGCAAGCCTCCCCCTTTTTCCTCCAAACATAATGATGGTCATTATGGCCAAACGGTTCTATTTTTGTTTCATCAGAGCAGAGAATTTCTCCAAAAAGTACGATCTTTATCCCCATGTGCAGTTGCAAACTGTAGTCTGGCTTTTTATGGAGGTTTTGGAGCAGTGGCTTCTTCCTTGCTGAGTGGCCTTTCAGTTGTGTCGATATAGGTCTCGTTTTACTGTGGATATAGATACTTTTGTACCTGTTTCCTCCAGCATCTTCACAAGGTTCTTTGCTGTTCTGGGATTGATTTGCACTTTTCGCACCCAAGTACGTTCATCTCTAGGAGACAGAAGGCGTCTCCTTCCTGTGTGGTATGATGACTGCGTGGTCCCATGGTGTTTAAACTTGCGTACTATTGTTTGTACAGATGAATGTGGTACCTCCAGGCATTTGGAAATTGCTCCCAAGGACGAACCAGACTTGTGGAGGTCTACATTTTTTTTCTGAGGTCTTGGCTGATTTCTTGATTTTCCTATGATGCCAAAGAGGCACTGAGTTTGAAGGTAGGCCTTGAAATACATTTACAGGTACACCTCCAATTGACTCAACTTATGTCAATTAGCCTATCAGAAGCTTCTAAAGCCATGATGTCATTTTCTGGAATTTTCCAAGTTGTTTAAAGGCAGTGAACTTAGTGCATGTAAACTTCTGACCCACTGGAATTGTGATACAATGAATTATAAGTGAAATAATCTGTCTGTAAACAATTGTTGGAAAAATGACTTGTGTCATGCACAAAGTAGATGTCCTAACCGACTTGCCAAAACTATAGTTTGTTAACCAGACATTTGTGGAGTGGTTGAAAAACGAGTTCTAATGACTCCAACCTAAGTGTATGTAAACTTCCGACTTCAACTGTATGTGTTTTGAGTCCACAGCTTATGTATTGTTAGTGTGTGGCTTGGTCTGTTCAAAGCAGGGGAAGTGGGTTACACACACTGGGACCAACCCAACTACCCTCACCAGTCTGAGGCACTCTGAACTCACTGTTGCAACACCACCTGTTCTAGTTACATTTTAACCGCTCTGTTTGTCTCCATCTCTTTCTTCCTCTCTCTGTCTCAATCTCTCTTTCTGTTTGTCGGTGGCTCTCTTTCTCTGTCTCTCCCAGGAGATCACGTCGTTTTGTTGGAAGGTGCGTCTCTTTCTCTTCAATGTCAGCTTTTGTTTGGTCGCCGCCTACTTTTTCAGACGCCACAACAAGTACTGCGAACCCATAAGTGAGTTTTTGTCATCCTTATTGGAACCCTGTTCCCTATATAGTGTACTACTTTTGAACAGATCCCRACCCATTCTTTTTTATTATGCCCTTCTTTCCTCTCTGCTCAGTCAATCAGGTCCTGAAAATGTCATGTTTTGTAATATACATCACCCTGTAGTAGAGGAAGTTTGAGTAGAAGTTGTCTGTGTGTTTAGGGCTTCGTTTCTCCATTTCCCTCATATCTTTGTCAACCCCGTCTTTACCAGTAATGATAACACCAATACTACAGTTTGAGACCTCTGCTCCTTTCACCTCCACCCCAGCTGGTTTCTCGCTCCTGTCTCTTCTAGTGTACACATTCTCTCTACTCTTTTGTAACATGCTATGTATATCATATGTATGAATGTACACTACATTATTAAAAGGATGTGGACACCCGCTCGTCTAACATCTCATTCCAAAATCATGGGCATTAATATAGAGTTGGTCCGCCCCTTTGCTGCTATAACAGCCTCCACTCTTCTGGGAAGGCTTTCCACTAGATGTTGGAACATTGTTGTGGGGACTTGCTTCCATTCAGCCACGAGAGTATTAGTGAGGTTGGGCAATGATGTTGGGCGATTAGGCCTGGCTCCAGCCAACACTTGGCGTTGCGCATGGTGATTTTAGCCTTGTGTGCGGCTGCTCAGCCATGGAAACCCAGAACAGTTCTTGTGCTG
>NC_036863.1:48806912-48842569 GCF_002910315.2 Salvelinus sp. IW2-2015 | reverse complement strand
CTACTACTAACACTGCCCTCAAGATGATATCCCAACAGTGTTACCAAGGTAACCCCTGCTACTACTAACACTGCCCTCAGAAGATGATATCCCAAGTGTTACCAAGGTAACCTCTGCTACTACTAACACTGCCCTCAGAAGATGATATCCCAACAGTGCTACAGCGACTTCTGTGAGAATAGCTGTGGAATCTGTCTCCTATTATCTTCACAGTTTACTGATAGGTCTACAACTGAACCTTATAGATGCTCCCTACCTATCCCAACTCATATCCGGTTCCCTATCCACCAACATCCCCAATGACCTGTGTTCTGCTACAGTCAGTACCTGTGGATAATACTTCCCTGTGCTCAAGTTAGGTACACAGGGGTGTTGGGAGACACAATGTAAGTAACCTAATTTATGTCCCTCTAACTGTCCTGAATGSCTCTGCTGATCCTACAGCTATTGTATGCAGTAATCATGTGCCTGTTATACTGTTAGCACTGAGTCGGTGTGCCCTAGGAGGATGTTCACCGTGTGCAGCTCACCCTGCACTAACATGAGKATATCTACTGCTGCTAAGCTTCCCAGTAAAGCAATACAAATAAGTAAGCATCCCAGAAGACAAGTGCTCAAAATAGCCCACGTTAACATATGTAGCTTGAAATTAAAAATGTGCACGTAATAGATGACATTCATATTCTGACTATCTCTGAAACTCACTTAGAAAATACCTTTGATACAGTGGTAGCAATACAATGTTATAACATTTATAGAAAGATAGAAATGCCAATGGTGGAGGTGTTGCTGTTTATATTCAGAACCACATTCCTGTAAAGATCAGAGAGGAGCTCATGTTAAATACTGTTGAAGTAATGTGGCTACAGGTTCATCTGCCTCAACTTAAGCCCATTCTGGTGGGAAGCTGCTATAGACCACCAAGTAATAACAGTCAGTATCTGGATAATGTTAAATACTGTTGAAGTAATATGGCTACAGGTTCATCTGCCTCAAGCCCATTCTGGTGGGAAGCTGCTATACACCATCCAGACCATATCCAGGTCCATCAGATGTGTTATGGCTTCACACCCCCTGCTATATTGTGGATMAAGAGTTACCTGTCCAACAGAACAGAGGGTGTTCTTTAATGGAAGCGCTTCCAACATAATCCAGGTAGAATCAGGAATTCCCCAGGGCAGCTGTCTAGGCATCTGAGTAAAGCCAATGCGTCTGTGTTTGCTTAACAAAGAGTTGCAGTTAGTTTCAGAGTGGGTGGCAAGGAATGAGTTGGTCCTAAATATTTCTAAAAGTATTGTATTTTGGACAAATCTTTCACTAAACCCTAAACCTCAACTAAATCTTGTAATAATTAATGTGGAAATTGAGCAAATTGAGGTGACAACTGCTTGGAGTAACCCTGGATTGTAAACTGTCATGGTCAAAACATATTGACAGCACCATTAACATGGCAGGTCCTACAGGCCCTAGTTTTGTCGCACCTGGACTACTGTTCAGTCGTTTGGTCAGGTGCCACAAACAAGATTTCGTAGCAGTCAGACGTGTGTTTTGTTCCGTGTAAATATAGTTTTCCTAGTTTTTTTCCCGTATATATTTTAATCTCACTTTCCATCTACAGACTGAATATACTCTCCTGCATCCCACCTCACCCAATGTGGTACAGATATCAACCCAGAGCATATCGGACTGCTTATTCTCTACCATATCTCCGGATTCCTACCGCAAGCTCTGAACCTTTACACCGGCTCATCGCAACTGCAATCCGTGTGGCTACTCCTGGCTAACGTCTCTGTCAAGAAAGAAGCACCAGTTAGCCTTGAGCTAGCCTCGAGCTCGGCCCATCTCCCGTCTAACCGGAGAGGTCCACCAGCAAATTCTTGGGCTGCAATACCTCTKTTGCCAATTGGCCTGMACCCTTTACTGCCGACACGGAGCCCTGCCGTTCCATCACGACTGGTCTGTCYACGTAATCYGCCGAGGTGGTTTCAACAGGCTCTTCCGTTGCGACGTCGCCGACGGCCCATTCCGCTAGCCCCGGCCCGCTAGTTGTCTGAATAGCTGTGTCACCAGCTCGCCTAGCGTGGTAGCGACTACTGAATCGGCTCCCTGACTTACCTATTGCTACTCATTGGACCCTATGATCACTCGGCTACACATGCCTCTCCCTAATGTCAATATGCCTTGTCTATTGCTGTTTTGGTTAGTGATTATTGTCTTATTTGACTGTAGAGCCCCCAGCCCTGCCCAATATGCCTTAGATAGCCCTTTTGTCTCACCCCCCACACATGCAGTGACCTCACCTGGCTTATCTGGTGCCTCTAGAGACAAAACCTCTCATTGTCACTCAATGCCTAGGTTTACCTCCACTGTACTCACATCCTACCATTCCATTGTCTGTACGTTATGCCTTGAATCTTCCACGCCCAGAAATCTGCTCCTTTTACGCTCTGTTCCGAACGCACTTCTTATAGCCTTTAGCCGTACCCTTATCCTACTCCTCCTCTGTTCCTCTGGTGATGTAGAGGTTAACCCAGGCCCTGCAGCCTCCAGCACCAATCCCATTCCCCAGGCGTTCTCATTTGTTGACTTCTGTAACCGTAAAGCCTTGGTTTCATGCATGTTAACATCAGAAGCCTCCTCCCTAACTTTGTTTTTTATTCACTGCTTTAGCACACTCCGCCAACCCTGATGTCCTAGCCGTGTCTGAATCCTGGCTTAGGAAGGCCACTAAAAATCCTTACATTTTCATCCACAACTACAACATTTTCCGACATAATAGAACTGCCAAAGGGGGCGGGGTTGCAATCTACTGCAGAGCGAGCCTGCAGAGTTCTGTCATACTATCCAGGTCTGTGACCAAACAAWTCGAGCTTCTACTTTTAAAAATCCACCTTTCCAGAAACAAAACTCTCACCGTTGCCGCTTGTTATAGACCCCTTTCAGCCCCCAGCTGTGCCCTGGACACCATATGTGAATTGATTGCCCCCCCCCCCCATCTATCTTCAGAGTTCGTAATGTTTAGGACACCTAAACTGGGATATGCTTAACACCCCGGCCATCCTACAATCTAAGCTAGATGCCCTCAATCTCACACAAATTATCAAGGAACCTACCTGGTACAACATGGGCACCCTCATAGATATCATCCTGATCAACTTGCCCTCTAAATACACCTCTGCTGTCTTCAACCAGGATCTCAGCAATCACTGCCTCATTGCCTGCGTCCGTAATGGTCAAACGACCACCCCTCATCACTGTCAAACGCTCCCTAAAACACTTCAGCGAGCAGGCCTTTCTAATCGACCTGGCCCGGAAATCCTGGAAGGATATTGACCTCATCCCGTCAGTAGAGGCAGCCTGGTTGCTCTTTTAAAGTGCCTTCCTCACTATCCTAAATAAGCATGCCCCATTCAAAAAATGTAGAACTAAGAAAATATATAGCCCTTGGTTCACTCCAGACTTGACTGCCCTTGACCAGCACAAAAACATCCTGTGGCATTCTGCATTAGCATCGAATAGCCCCCGCGATATGCATCTTTTCAGGGAAGTCAGGAACCAATATACTCAGTCAGTTAGGAAAGCTAAGGCTAGCTTTTTCAAACAGAAATGTATGTCCTGTAACAATAGTTCCAAAAAGTTCTGGGACACTGTAAAGTCCATGGAGAGTAAGAGCCCCTCCTCCCAGCTGCCCACTGCACTGAGGCTAGGAAACACTGTCACCACCGATAAATCTGCAATAATCGATAATTTCCACYGCTGGCCATGTTTTCCACCTGGCTACCCCTACCCTGGCCAACAGCTCTGCACCCCCTGCAGCAACATGCCTAAGTCCCCCTGCTTCTCCTTCACCCAAATCCAGACAGCTGATGTTCTGAAAGAGCTGCAAATCTGGATCTCTACAAATCAGCTGGGCTAGACAATCTGGACCCTCTCTTTCTAAAATTATCCGCCACAATTGTTGCAAACCCCTTTTACTAGCCTGTTCAACCTCTTTCGTATCGTCTGAGATCCCCAAAGATTGGAAAGCTGGCCGGTCATCCCCTCTTCAAGGGTGTGACACTCTCGACCCAAACTGTTACAGACCTATATCCATCCTGCCCTGCCTTTCTAAAATCTTTGAATGCCAAGTTAACAAACAGATCACAAACCATTTCGAATCCCACCGTACCTTCTCCACTATGCAATCTGGTTTCCGAGCTGGTCATGGGTGCACCTCAGCCACACTCAAGGTCCTAAATGATATCATAACCGCCATCGATAAAAAGACATTACTGTGCAGCCGTATTCATCGACCTGGCCAAGGCTTTCGACCTGTCAATCACCATATTCTTATCGGCAGACTCAAGAGCCTTGGTTTCACAAATGACTGCCTCGCCTGGTTCACCAACTACTTCTCAGAGTTCAGTGTGTCAAACCGGAGGGCCTGTTGTCCGGACCTCTGGCAGTCTCTATGGGGGTGCCACAGGGTTCAATTCTCGGGCCTCGGACTCTTTTCTCTGTATTTATCAATGCTGTCGCTCTTGCTGCTGGTGATTTTCAGATCCACCTCTACGCAGACAACACCATTCTGTATACATCTGACCCTTTGAGACTGTTAACAAACCTCCAAACGAGCTTCATAGCCAAACAACACTCCTTCCGTGGCCTCCAACTGCTTTTAAATGCTAGTAAAACTAAGTGCATGCTCTTCAACCGATTTGCTGCCCGCACCCGCCCGCACGGCTAGCATCACTACTCTGGACGGTTTGACTTAGAATATGTGGACAACTACAAATACCTAGGTGTCTGGTTAGACTGTAAACTCTCCTCCAGACTCACATTAAACATCTCCAATCCAAAATTAAATCTAGAATCGGCTTCCTATTTCGCAACTAGCCTCCACTCACGCTGCCAAACATTCCCTCGTAAAAATTACTATCCTACCGATCCTTGACTTCGGCGATGTCATTTACAAAATAGCCTCAAACACTCTACTCAGCAAATTGGATGTAGTCTATCAGTGCCAWCCGTTTTGTCACCAAAGCCCCGTATACTACCCACCACTGCGACCTGTATGCTCTCGTTGGCTGGTCCTCGCTACATATTCGTCGCCAACCCCACTGGCTCCAGGTTATCTATAAGTATTTGCTCGGTAWACCTCCGCCTTATCTCAGCTCACTGGTCACCATAGCAACACCCACCCGTAGCACACGCTCCAACAGGTATATTTCACTGGTCATCCTCWAAGCCAACACTTCCTTTTCCAGTTCTCTGCTGCCAATGACTGGAACGAACTGAAAAAATCACTGAAGCTGGAATCTTATATCTCCRTCTCTAACTTTAAGCATGAGCTGTCAGAGCTGCTTACTGATCACTGTACCTGCACACAGCCCATCTGTAAATAGCACACCCAACTACCTCATCCCCATATTGTTATTTATCTTCTTGCTCTTTTGCACCCCAGTATCTCTACTTGCAAATCATCATCTGCACATCTATCACTCCAGTGTTAATGCTAAATTGTAATTATTTCGACTCCATGGCCTATTTATTGCCTTACGTCCCTAGTCTTCTACATTTGCAAACACTGTACATAGATTTTCTATTGTGTTATTGACTACGTTTGTCTGTAACTCTTGTTGTTTTTGTCACGCTGCTTTGCTTTATCTTGGCCAGGTCACAGTTGTAAATGAGAACTTGTTCTCAACTGGCCTACCTGGTTAAATAAATATTTTGTTTTTTTAAAGAATAGTGCAGCACAGTAAACCATAATGTATACACATCTCTCATCCCAAGGCCGATCTACACCCCACTCCTTTGTGAACAGCCTCGTTCCAGTGTAACCTTTTGGGTCTGACGGTTGATAAGCAGCCACCTTCAGACACTTTCTGTTTACCATCACTCGGTCCCAATCTTCTGAGAGATGTGTCAAGTGTTAGCTGGCTGTTAGGAATGGGGGAGAGCCACATGTTTCTTAATCAAACTCTGCAGAAGATGTGATACATCAGCGAACTTCCCTTCCTGTGATGTGGCCTCCTGTATACAGGGATCTGTGGCTATTCTTTCAAGCATTGRAACTTCTTTAACAAACTCCTCGCTGAAAGTTGACTGTTGTCGTTTCAGACACTATCTCTGCTACTTTCACCATGATCTGGGTATGTGTGACATTCAATTTAACCTCCATAGTAGTCTCTATATTGTGCATAGTTAGCTGTCCTTCCTCTCCTACGAGCTATCTCCTGTAACACTATACATAGAGGAGTGGGATTTTCTGGGGAACAATACATCACCCACTTAGCCACACAAATCTCCGCCCCAGTCATATTAAATTCTGCTTTCCCAATTCCCTGTAACGTTAATCCCTTGGTTTTTGGGACTCCATAGAATGCTATGGGTCCCCATCATACCATCTATACTGATGGATGTCTGTCTCTGTCACTAGTTCAGGCCCTAAATTAGTCTGTAAGTATGCCTTCATCTGCATCTTCTTCCCCCTGACGCTTAASAGTAAGAGTAGTTTGGTTCCCATATTAGGATGTTGTCRAGAMTATAATTACCCCAACAAGCTATCTTTCCCCAGGTTCGTGGTCTACTGGTGTKTGAAACTTTCCCTGACCTCTTCACTCCTTTAGTTGCTGTACTAAAGAGCATTACTGGTGAATAAAACCTCCTTTTACGAGATGGCATTTCCCCCACACTACTGCTCTATCGTCAGCAATGGTTGTGTCCACGCTATCAGCCTCCTGAAATGTTCTGGTAGCATTCATCTGAAAGTTATCTACTGAGCTTCAGCTGATCTAGAACCCTGGCACATTTACTTCTATCTGTGGCAACAGAGAGAATCTAGTTTGGTTCTTTGGACTCTCAGTATTATTACGTTCCTTCCACACTCCTGTCTGTAATAAAACCACACCTTGTTCAGAACAACCTACGTCCAATMTACTAGTCTWGTTATCAAGTAGCTCCACCCAGATCACCATACCATTGTGATTAGTGACCTGTCTAGTATCTGTAGCWTTAGTACTGACTCTACCCGAATGCATTCTCTTGTCTTATTTGGCAACCCATTCTATGCTAATAGTCAATCTATCCTTTTTCATGGTTCAGTAAACATTAAAGCAACCGACACTATGGCTGTTAAAGTAGCTCCCCAACCCAATGGCTTGTCTACAGTGGAATCTACTCTTCCTCTCTCTCTTTAGCTCCTCTTCCTCTGTCATGGCGGCTTCCAGCTCACCCATTATGCAGCTGGATCTCGTTTCACGTGAGAAGTGTGAACCCACCGAGGAGAGGCTGTGGTCTTTACCGCTGCAGGTGCTGTAAGGAGTACTGTGTTGTCCAGACCAACGCCGTCCCAACACCCCTGCCTGGTGATTTTGATGTACACTCTGTCTCCAGGATTCAGCCCGTGCCCTCGGTTATCTCCTGGTGCCTGCTCGCCCTGAGCTGCATTCACCTGGGAATATACACACTGCAACGCATTGGTCATTTTCTGACAATGGGACAGATTCTCCCATTTTTCCCAAATCACWAATTTGTGACGTGAATAACAGCACCTGTGACTCATCGGTCTCCCAGTTACCACTTCATGTGGTGTGAGTCCTGTGGTGGCATTAGTTGACGCACTCATTGACATAGGTACCATGGGTAAATTCTTAACCCAGTCTTTTCCTTCGGCGCTTAACGTCTTGGCCAATTTCTCCTTAATCAAGTATTCTGACGCTCTGTAATCCCTGCCGCTTGCAGCCTATATGAACAATGAAAGCATGGGCAATTCCCAAAGCCTGTAGCACTTGGGAGTTGAAATGCGTCCCTTGATCAGAATCTAATGTCCGGAATAATCCCCATCTCGGCATCACTTCCCTTAACAAAGTTTGTGCTACAAAGTTCGCTGAAGCTGAGGAAGTTGCAAATAATTCTGTCCATCTGGAGAATCTGTCCACCACCACCAATGCATGAGTCTTTCCCCTGCTTCGAGGGGGTGGCCCTATAAAGTCTATCTGTAATGATGTAAATGGTCCATCGGGCAGGAGTAGGCATTGTAGGTGCAGTATTGTGTTAGGCACATATCACATCTTTTAACCCCTCTTTGCCCACCACTTCGTCCTGAACTGAGAATACATGTTCACAGTCAATTGATGTATTGGTCCGTGATACATTTCAGAGAGAGTAACATGTATCCCACTTGGTGCTACAGGTCTTCCAGTGGTAGGGTTATACCACAACCCTTCAGTGTCTACTATGTATCCAGCTTGGTACTACAGGTCAGTGGTAGGGTTATAACACAACCCTTCAGTGTCTACTATGTATCCAGCTTGGTACTACAGGTCAGTGGTAGGGTTATAACACAACCCTTCAGTGTCTACTATGTATCCAGCTTGGTACTACAGGTCAGTGGTAGTATTATACCACAACCTTCAGTGTCTACTTGGCACCCCTGTTCTAACCACTCCCACAATTATTTATTGTTAGTTTGCTGCTGTAACTCTTTTGGACTTAGAATCCCAGCCCTGGTATTAACAATATTTACATGTGTTTCCTTAACACCTTCTCTTACTAAGGCTGCCACCTTAGCCTTAGGGAATCGCCGAGCAGAGAAACGGCTATTTTATCTGTACGACTAGTATGAGCTTCACATTTCACCACTGCTAATTTACTGGGTAGTTGACACGCTTCTAATAATGCCTCTACCTCCTGTCCATTTTTTTTTATTGGTGTTCCATTCTCTGTTAACATGCCCCGTTGGGACCACAATGTACCGAAATCATGCACTAGCCCAAATGCATATTGAGAATGTAACCATGTACACCGATTCTCCCCTTCCGACAACCTACAGTCCTCAGCTAATGCATATAACTCCGCCCCCTGGGCTGACACAGAGGCTAGGCAACGGCATTAAAGACGCACACATTTTATGGAATTGTAGATTTTCCCCATTTAACGTTAACTCCCATTTTGTCCATCTCGCACTAGTAACATATCGTGCTTTCGTGCTGTTAACTATGTTTGCTACTGCGTGTGGAATGCTATGTAGGGAATAGGGTGCCATTTGGGGCCCGTCCCGTGTATACATTGGATTAGCAGTTCATCTCTACCAAAAKAATGCCTCTGCCTCAGATGGTTTCATATGAAAAGGCTGTCAGTGTCAGCAGCCCTGGATGAAGTTCTGACTCTAGACTCACACTTGCCGAGATAATCAGTGATGAAGATGTTGAGATCTATCCTGGTTGGCGTATCCTTCAAACGCACGATGGCAGTTTTATACGGCGACGTCAAAGCTTGCTAGCAAGAGCTGCCGTCTCCCGATTGGCGGTCGTGCCGATCTCTGGTTGCTGGCTGTTAAGTCGCTTTCTCCTTTCAATGAAGATGACTGGTAGCTATGTCACTGATTATCTCGACAGGTGTGAGTCCCCAATCAGAAAGATGTTGAGGAAACACTGATTTCGAGATCTAGAGAACTCAAAGCACAACCTCTGTACTTTAACATTTTAGTCATTTAGCAGATGCTCTTAGCCAGAGCYACTTAATGCATTTATATAAAGATAGCTAGTTGGGACCACCACATACAGTGCTTTCAGAAAGTATTCACACCCCTTTCCCTTTTCCACATTTTGTTGTGTTACAGCCTTCATTTTAAATGGATAAAATGTATATTTTGTGTCACTGGCCTACACAATACTCCATAATGTTAAAGTGGAATTATGTTTTCTGAAATGTTTACAAAAAAAAAAAATATTAAAAGCTGCAATGTCGAGTCAATTAATATTCAACCCCTTTGTTATGGCAAGTAATAAGTTCAGGAGTAAAAGTTGCATGGACTCGCACTGTGTGCAATATGTATGATTTTGAATGGCTACCTCATCTCTGTACCCCACGCATACAATTATCGGTCCCTCAGTCAAGCAGTGAATTTCAAACACAGATTCAACCATAAAGACCAGGGAGGTTTTTCAATGCCTCGCAAAGAAGGGCACATATTGGTAGATGGGTAAAAATGAGACTGAATATCCCTTTGAGCATGGTGAAGTTATTAATTACACTTTGGATGGTGTATCATTACACCCAGTCACTACAAAGATACGGGCGTCCTTCCTAACTCAGTTGCCGGAYAGGAAGGACAACGATCAGGGATTTCACCATGAGGCCAATGGTGACTTTTTTAAACGGAGAGTGTAATGGCTGTGATAAGAGAACTGAGMATGGGTCAAAAACATTGTAGTTACTCCACAATACTAACCTAATTGACAGAGTGAAAAGAAGGAAGCCTGTACATAATACAAATATTCCAAAACATGCATCCTGTTTGCCCCGTTTTGTTTGGGGCAAATCCAACACATTGCTGAGTAACACGCTTCATATTTTCAAGCATGGTGGTGGCTGCATCATGTTACGGGTATGCTTGTCATCGGCAAGGACTAGGGGGTTTTTCAGGATCAAAAGAAACGGAATAACGCTAAGCACAGGTAAAATCCTAGAGGAAAACCTGGTTCAGTCTGCTTTCCAACAGACAATAGGAGACACATTCACCTTTCAGCAGGAGAATAACCTAAAACACAAGGCCAAATATACACTAGAGTTGCTTACCAAGACGACATTGTATGTTCCTGAGTGGCCTAGTTACAGTGACTTAAATCGTCTTAAATCAATGTCAAGACTTGAAAAAGGCTGTCTAGCAATGATCAACAACAAACTTGACAGASCATGAAGAACTTTTTAAATAATAATGTTTAAATATTGCACAATCCAGGTGTGCAAAACTCTTAGACTTACCCAGAAAGACTCACAGCTGTAATCGCTGCCAAAGGTGATTCTTAACGTGTTGACTCGGGTGTGAATACTTATGTATATTAGATATTTCTGAATAAATTTGTCAAATTAGCAAAAACTTCTATGAACATCTTTTCACTTTGCCATTGTGGGTTATTGTTTGTAGATGGATGAGAGAGAAAAAATGAATCCATTCTGAATTCAGGCTGTAACACAACAAAATGTGGAATAAGTCAAGTGGTATGAATACTTTCTGAAGGCCCAGTATCTCAGTCATATTATGGGACCATTTTGTACTGTATGCTATGATTATATGTACTGTTTGAATGGTGTAGTATGAGTGTGTTATTACTGTGTGTCGGTCGGGGGTTAGAGAGCGGGATACGCCATCTCATGGATTATTCTATGCCACTTTATATAATGTTTACATACCCTACATTACTCATCTCATATGTGTATATACTGTGCTCTATACCATCTACTGCYTCTTGCCTATGCCGTTCGGCCATCCATATATTTTTTATGTACATATTCTTATTTCATTCCTCTACACTTGTGTGTATAAGGTAGTCGTTGTGAAYTTGTTAGGTTAGATTACTTGTTTTGATATTACTGCATGGTCGGAACTAGAAGCACAAGCATTTCGCTTCACTCGCATTAACATCTGCTAACCCATGTGTATGTGACAAATAAAATTTGATTTGATTTACTCAAACAGTTGCCTGCTGTCGCCCACAGTCAATGCCCCTTTAACCACGGTTTGTTTGCGTGAGTATGTGTACACTTGTGAATGTCACCAGCGCAGTAACAGTGTGCGTGAGTGAGTGTGTTACAGAAACGAGGGTGACTCAGCATACGGTTGCCTGGGACAAAGAAGCATTATGATTGAACCTGTAAGAGGTGGAGGGAAATACTGAGGGTTGATTTGACTTTCAAATCAGACTGGCTATAGGAAGAGGAGGCACAGCAGGGAGAGAGGATGCAGGTAGCAGGATTGGCCTGGGTTGGTTACACAGTCAAACTACAGATCCCCAAGCAAAACTGATCCTAAATCAGCACTCCTACTCTGAAAATCTTGCTACATACGACCCCTGGTCTGTGGTTGACGTATAGTGAGCTCCAAAWGTATTGGAACAGTGACAATGTATTTGTTTTGGATCTCGGTACTCCAGCGCTTTGATACAATGACTGAGGTTAAAGTGCAGACTGCCAGCTTTAATTTGAGGGTATTTTCATCCATATCAGGTGACCCGTTTAGAAATTACAGTAATCTTTTGTACATAGCATTCATTTTAGGAGACCAAAAGTATTGGGACAACATCACATGTGTATTAAAGTAGTCAAAAGTGTAGTATTTTGTCCCATATTCCAAGCACACAATGATTACATCAAGCTTGTGACTCTACAAACTTGGATGCATTTGCTGTTTTGTTTTGGTTGTGTCAGATTATTTTGTGCCCAATAGAAATTTATGGTAAATAATGTATTGTCATTTTGGAGTCACTTTTATTGTAAATCAGAAGGGTTTCAAAACACTTCAACAATAATGTGGACGCTACCATGATTACAGATCATCCTGAATTAATCGTGAACAATGATGAGTGAGAAAGTTACAGAAAATTTCACCATGAGGCCAATGGTGGCTTTATAAATGTTTAATGGCTGTGATAGGAGAAAACTGAGGATGGATCAACAACATTGTAGTTACTCCACAATACCAGCCCAAATTACAGAGTGAAAAGAAGGAAGCCTTTACAGAATACAAATATTCAAAAACATGCATCCTGTTTGCAATAAAGCACTAAAGTAAAACTGCAKAAAAWTTGGCATAAATAAACCTCTCAAAAAATGCTAATCTCCCCTGTTATTGTAATGGTGAGAGGTCAGCATGTCTTGGAGGTATGATATAAAATGCTAACCTCCCCTGTTATTGTAATGGTGAGTTCAGCATGTCTTGGGGGTATGATATTAAATGCTAACCTCCCCTGGTTATTGTAATGGTGAGAGGTCAGCAGGCTATTGGGGTACGATATAAAATGCTAACTCCCCTGTTAATGTAATGTGAGAGAGGTCAGCATGTCTTGGGGTATAAAATGCAACCTCCCTGTTATATGTAATGGTGAGAGGTCAGCATGTCTTGGGGTATAAATGCTAACCTCCCCTGTTATTGTAATGGTGAGAGGTAGCATGTCTTGGGGTATAAATAAAATGCTAACCTCCCTGTTATTGTAATGGTGAGAGGTTAGCATGTCTTGGAGGTATGATATAAAATGCTAATACCTCCCCTGTTATTGTAATGGTGAGAGGTTAGCATGTCTTGGAGGTATGATATAAAATGCTAACCTCCCCTGTTAATGTAATGGTGAGAAGTTAGCATTTTTTGGGGAATTTGATAGGTTGTGTCCTTTATATCATATCCCCTCCTGAGTTGTATACTATGAAGTAAGCTAGATCTATCTACCTCAGGCTTTTATGAAGCTAGCCAACTTCAGTTAGCCTCACATTCCATATCAGGCTCGTACTACGACGGTGGATATTCCTCGTCCGCCTGCCTCTAACGCTGCACTTTAACCTCATAGTCATTGTATCATTTAGCTCTGGCGTACAGATGCTTTTGGAGCTTGTTTAATCTCGGCCACCCAGAACTAAAATCTTGTGTAATTGCATCAGATGCTTGTTTAAATTCTGGAAGGAAACGTGTTGGATAATGTTCAATGTCCTCCCCCACTCTAAACGGAAACTGACAGRGAGTTTCGCGCAAGTCTGTGGGCCAAATGTCCCAAGATGCGAGCACCTGCGAAATTGTGATTTGTCCAAATGATCAGTGTCAAAAAYATCTGTATGGTCTTTGCATCCCACTCTGTCGCCAGATGCTACTGCCGTTTATGTTATGTGCATCTGTCCATGAGAGATTAGGGTTGTTAGAGTAGGTAAAGTAAGACTGGACAGGTTGGGCCTTAAACTGAAGGGTGTTCGGTGTGGAGTAAAAAGTAGAGACACACACATACTCACTAATAATTACTTTAAAAAATCCAACCATAGAAGTTGAATTAGAACATATCTTTCTGACTCCAATATTGTAAAAGACAGGATGGCGGTCAGGATTGTAACATGATTTTATTCTCAGTTTATATTGTTTACACAATGCCTGGCATTTGACAACTTTTTTAACATTGCATGGTCACTGAAATATAAAAAAAAAAATATTCAATCATGTTAAAACACATATTACATTACAGGTTTGATAAATATTATACATACAAAATTACTTTCAAGCACAGCCCTTGTGAAATATAATGGGGAGGAGAAGGAAGTAACGTTAAGAGGTGAGGGGAGGCATGGGGTTGGAGAACAGGGGAAAGGAGAGGTAGGGAAAGAGGAGGATAGGAACAGGGAGTGGAGGCAGAGGGTAGGAGAACAGGGGAAAGGAGGGGGGAGGAAATAGGAGAGAGGATGAAAGGAACAGGGAGTGGAGGCAGAGGGTAGGAGAACAGGGGAAATGAGGGGGGAGGAAAGAGGGTAGAAGAGCGGATGAAAGGGGGGGAAAAGGGTGGTCTAAAGATTCCACTGATGGAATGGTCTGGAAGGTATACAGGCAGACAGGAAGTGAGGGGGGAAGTGGAAATGGCTCCCTGTCTCATTGTGAACCTCAGTAGAAGGATTACTTCCTGTAGCAAAGAGACTGGACTCAAGCTGTGTCTAACCTGAAGGCTAACTCAGGGCTAACTCCATTTATCCTGAATGAAGTGTCTGAGCCATGAGGACCAATGAAATCAGATACCCTCCCTCTCGCAAAGATTGTGTCATTATCCCCTTCATTTGAGGAAGACGATTGGTTAAATATTATATTAATAAAATGTTTTTTGTGTGTAAATATATATATTTTTAACACCTATCACATGACACATTTAGTAATGACAGTACTTGCTTTCCAAACGGTATGTTTTTTTTGTGCAATTGTATTTTGAAATTTGCGAAAGGCAACCAACCATACACATAATCCATAGATGGCAGTTCACATTCAAGTGAAGACTGGCAGCCGTTGCTAGTGTATGTAGCCTCTGTRGAGTCCCCAACAGCTGGATGATCTGGTTTTCAGGGGAAATGGAAAGAGAGCCTGTGGCGCGACTTCCGCTTTCAGACATTATTAGCAGCACAGCAACCCATCTTAACTCCTCCTCCACATTTACTGGATTGGTTGAACAGTGCAGAAAAGGACCTCCCCCGACAGCTTATTTTCTTCTTGTCTAGACCAGTATGTAGGGGATCTAGTTTCAAGTGTTTCTTTTATGCCTGCTATGTTAGGTTACCATCAGTGTAACAGTCAAATTGCCAGGTTTAGAGGTTCCAAAACCCTGCTATGGATTATATGTCTATGGCCACAATGCAACAAGCTGTTCTACAGATAGAAGGTGCTRGTGCATTGATGAGCACAACAAAAGTAGCATTAACGATAAGTAATAAAATAAAGATGGCACTTCTAAAAGCCTATTTCACACCATAGCCTGCTGAATTTGCAAGATAACTWTTTCATTTCGATTTCGGCACAAATTCAAATGTGGCACTGACTCGCCCATAGGTTGATGTTTCAGCGTTGTCTCAATGAAGAGTTTGGCATTCGACAAGCCATGTGCGACATGTACGCGCAGTAACCAGCCTGCTAGAGTTAGCGGCAGGCGGACGAGCAACATCCACCGTAGTAGTACGAGCCTGATCTGGAATGTGAAGCTAACTGAAGTTGGCTGGCTTCATATAAGCCTGATCTGGAATGTGAAGCTAACTGAAGTTGGCTAGCTTTATAAAAGCCTGATCTGGAATGTGAAGCTAACTGAAGCTGGCTAGCGTTTATAAAAAGCCTGAGTAGATCTAGCTTGCTTCGTAGTACACAACTCAGGAGGGGATATGACATAAGGGAAGATATGAAGGAAGATCAGAGGTCGTGGAAGAAAGGAAAAAAGGTTTCACAACTTTTGGGACACAACCTCGCAGCTCCCCAGCTTCATCTGCGACCTCTAACCTCTGGCCTGGACAGAGGCAGCCAGCGTCAACACACAGGGCACATTTTTGATTTACAAACAAACAAATATTAAAGGCTCCTTTCTGGGAAGTGAAAGAGGCATGGCTCATCATGATATTTCTCAATATGCTTTACATATGCTTCAGTTGGGTTTCTACWGAGCTCTAAAGCTGGAATAAGAGGAGAAGAGACGAGGGTCAGGGGGTGGGAAGAGAAAGTAGGCGCCACCATCACAGACCAATCAGTCTCTGGTAAAGCCGTTGAGTGACACTGCTCTGGCCTATCAGAACTGCCCAAGTGTCCATGATAACAGACCACTGTAATTCGTCATTTGCAGAGTGCAGTTGCCCCTCCCTCTTCCCAATAGTAAGGCTCGTCGGTCACTGGGGGAAAAGAGAATACTGTTCCCCTGTCATATTTACATGTAACTGAATTATTCTACCATAGTCATGTACATTTCTATTATTTCCATTGTTGCAGTAAGTTTTTCAGTTTCAACTGCCCACCCCCTTCTGTCTCTTCATCTAGCTAGCCACCCTTCTTTCCTCTCTCTTTTTACCCCTCCTCTGTCCCACTGTTCCCCCCCCCCCCTCTCTCTACAGTAGCCTACAGGACCTCTTGCTGGTGGTGTGCTGTGGGCTGAGGAAGGCTCGGACGGCCTCAGCGAACACCTCTTTGATCCCATCCTGGTTGAGGGCGGAACACTCCAGGTAGCGGGCGGCTTGGATCTGACGGGCCAGTCCCGCCCCCTGGTGATGAGTGACAGGAGATTGGCTCTGCTCCTTCAGCTTGCGCTGGGTCTCCTCGTCGTTACGCAGGTCACTCTTAGTGCCTACCAGGAGGACAGGCACACCGGGGCAGTGGTGGGACACCTGTGGGTACACACACATACATGTGTAAACACACAGACATTTGCACACAAGCATGCATACACACACAACAACATGTAATAAACCCACAGACAAACACACACACACACACTGACCTCTGGGTGCCACTTGAGTTTGACGTTCTCATAGGAAGCGGGGCTGGAGATGGAGAAGCAGATGATGAAGATGTTGGTCTGAGGGTAGGACAGGGTCCTCAGGCGGTCGTACTCCTCCTGACCCGCCGTGTCCCACAGGTTCAGACTGATGGAGCGCCCGTCTACTGTCACCTAAAACACACACACACACACACAGGGGTAAGACACAAACACACAGGGGTAAGAACACACACACAGAAACACAGGGGTAAGTAAACACACAGACACAGGGTAAGAACACACGCAGAAACACAGGGTAAGACACAAACACACAGGGGTAAGAACACACACAGAAACACAGGGGTAAGTAAACACACACAGACACTCATGGGTAAGTAAACGCACAGAAACACAGGGGTAAGTAAACACACACAGGGGCAAGTAAACACACAGAAACACAGGGGTAAGAACATACACACGCACAGGTAAGAACACACAGGTGTATGATACACACACAGGGACGTAAACGCACACACAGGGAAGTAAACACACACACAGGGAAGTAAATAGACACACACACATGGAACACACACACCCACACGTGTAAAAACAAATACATACACAAACAAACACATACACAGTACCTGGCTGCTATAATTGTCAAACACGGTGGGTATATATTCCTTGGGGAAGGCTCCGGTTGTGTAGGAGATGAGCAGACAGGTCTTCCCTACAGCACCATCGCCCACCACCACACACTTAATGCTCTGCATGCCTGCTGCGCTGCCGACCCTTTCAACTCTCACCTCTCACCCCTCAGCAACCTGATGGAACACACAGACATACCACACACTTAGGTCCCAATTCTATTACGGTTCCTTCACCCTTCCCCTAGCCCAGTGTTTCCCAATCCTGGTCCTGGGAACCCAAACAGATGCACGTTCTAGATGTTTCCCTAGAAGTCACAAATCAACGACATTGTGCACCTCTTAGCGTTCCCAGTACCAGGATTGGGAAACACTACTCTAGTCCCTACTAGCTGATTTTATTTGCGTAGAGAGATTTGCATAGGAAGATTGGATGGGTGAAAGTACTGTATCGTGGGGGGATTACAGATCATGCTTAAATACCTACGTATCAGTAAACAGCTGAGGGTTAGAGGACTGTAGAGAAACCAGACATGAAGGGCCGGTTTTGCCAGACACAGATTAAGCCTTGTCCGGGACTAAAAAGCACTTTCAATAGAGATTCTTCATTGGGCATGTTTTTTAGTTCAGGACAAAGCGGAAGCAGACACCCAAGGAGACAAGAGAGAAACAGACAGAGAATCCGTCATGTCATTTAGTATTATAGCTACTATTCCTATTGTTGTCGCTGTTGTTTTCATTATTGTCATGTGGATCACTTCACTTTGGAGACATTGACATTGTCAGTCATGCCACTAAAGAATATTGAATTAGAATTTAAATATGAAAGAGATTAGAGATACAGACAGACAGACATACAGAGATATAGAGAAAGAGAACAGACACAAAGAGAGACAGACGCAGTGAGACAGAGAAACAGACAGAGACCAAGACAGACAGACAGTGAGACAGTGAGACAGAGAGAGAAACAGACAGAGACCAAGACAGACAGAGTGATAGAGAAAGAGAACAGACACAAAGAGAGACAGACACAGACCGAGAGACAGACACAGTGAGACAGTGAGACAGAGAGATAGAGACAGACACAGTGAGACGGAGAGAGAAATAGACAGAGGCCAAGACAGACAGAGTGACAGAGAGAGAGAAAAAGAAGAGACACAAAGAGAGACAGACACAGACCGAGAGACAGACACAGTGAGACGGAGAGACAGAGAGTGTTTATGGAAATGAAGAGTACACAAGGAAACGGGATCCAAACAAATCAGAGATGTTATCCTGGGTTCAGCCAATAGGCTTCAGCTCTATGGAACACACAAACACACATACTGAGCAACATCCTCCCATAGAGCGCAAACGTATAAAATAGAATGATTTACTTTACATGAGATACAGACTAATGTCTGGAATACCTAGGAATACCTAGGATAGGATAAAGTAATCCTTCTAACCCCCCCCCCCCACCCCTTAAAAGAGTTAGATGCACTATTGTAAAGTGGTTGTTCCACTGGATATCATAAGGTGAATGCACCAATTTGTAAGTCGCTCTGGATAAGAGCGTCTGCTAAATGACTTAAATGTAAATGTAATGTCTATCTCCCTCTTGCTATGTCTGTACGTTTCTGTCTCTATCTACCTCTCTCTCCTCATCTCCCTCTCGCTCTCCTTCTCTGTCTCTGTATTTTTCTCTCACCCCCTCATCTCTCTCTCTCTCTCTCTCTCTGTCCAGATGTTTAGATACAGTGACTCCACCCAGACTCCAGGGAAACAGGCAGTCAGCCCCACCTCCACTTGGGGTGTGACCCACTGAGGTCACTGTAGCCTGCAGACCAATCAGAACAGCCCTTATGGCTGGGGTTTCATGCCTGTCAATCACTATCCACTAGGCGGGACCCTGGCCCACTGGTCTTCTGCCAATCATGTGGAGAAGGATTACGTTTCCCCATAATGCTGATCTAAGGTCAGTTCTGCAATTTTCCCACTAATTGGTTGCATCCCAAATGTCACCTATTCCCTATACAGTGCACTACTTTTGACCAGAGCCCTGTGAGCTTTTTTARGACGCGGCCCTAACTCATCAAAAGTAGTGCCTTGCAAAAGTATTCATCCCCCTTGGCGTTTTTCCTATTTTGTTGCATTACAACCTGTAATTTAAATTTATTTTTATTTGGATTTCATGTAATGGACATACACAACATAGTCCAAATTGGTGAGGTGAAATGAAAAAAATAACTTGTTTTAAAAAATTTAAAAAATACAAAACTGAAAAAGTGGTGCGTGCATATATATTCACCCCCTTTGCTATGAAGCCCCTAAATAAGATCTGGTGCAACCAATTACCTTCAGAAGTCACATAATTAGCTAAATAAAGTCCACCTGTGTGTAATCTAAGTGTCACATGATCTGTCACATGATCTCAGTATATATACACCTGTTCTGAAAGGCCCCAGAGTCTGCAACACCACTAAGCAAGGGGCACCACCAAGCAAGCGGCACTATGAAGACAAAGGAGCTCTCCGAACAGGTCAGGGACAAAGTTGTGGAGAAGTACAGATTAGGATTGGGTTCTAAAAAAATATCCCACGGAGCACCATTAAATCCATTATTCAAAAATGGAAAGAATATGGCACCACAACAAACCTGTCAAAACTCACAGACCAGGCAAGGAGGGCATTAATCAGAGAGACAACAAAGAGACCAAAGATAACCCTGAAGGAGCTGCAAAGCTCCACAACGGAGATTGGAGTATCTGTKCATAGGACCACTTTAAGCCGTACACTCCACAGAGCTGGGCTTTACGGAAGAGTGTCCAGAAAAAAATAAGCAAACACTTTTGTGTTCGCCGAAAGGCATGTGGGAGACTCCACAAACATATGGAAGAAGGTACTCTGGTCAGATGAGACTAAAATTTAGTTTTTTGAAGATGGAGATGAAAGATGGAAGCACAGAATCATCTAGAATGTCATTGTATGCTGTAGCGTTAATATTTCCCTTCACTGGAAATAAGAGGTCTAGCCGAACCATGAAAAACAGCCCCAGACCATTATTCCTCCTCCGCCAAACTTTACAGTTGGCACTCTGCATTCGYACAGGTAGCGTTGTCCTGGCATCTGCCAAAACAAGATTAGTCCGTCGGACTGCCAGGTGGTGAAGCGTGATTCATCACRACAGAGAACACGTTTCCACTGCTCTGAGTCCAATCACATTTTTTTGTGGGACTAGAAAAACATTTCTGGAATGTAAAATGAMGATATTATCCAGTTTACAAGCTTTTAAAATAATAATTTTCGCTCCCTGTTCTGTGTCTGTTCCTTGTCTGTTTTTGGTTCTGTTTTCTTGAACCGGTTCCAACCATTACGTCTAACAATATAATTAATTAGATGCATAAGTAAGTCAATCAATCAACAAGTTTCAGATTCTTACAATCAACATTGAACATTTTACAGAGAACAATAGCGATTATAATTCTCAAAATGAAATGTAAAGGTTTTGAAAATCAGGTAAAAAATWGTTTTTACTATTTTGTTAATTTWGAATTCAAATACAATTTGTACAATGAATCTGTAATATAAGGTTAATCAAAATGATCACTACTGTGCGGTTCTGTCACGTTCGTTGAAAGGATCGGACAAAGGCACAGCGTGGTATGCGTACATTCTCTTTTTTAATGACGAAACGTGAAGCTATACAAACTAGTGCTGACAGGCAACTAAACATAGACAAGATCCCACAACACAAACGAGGAAATGGCTACCTAAATATGATCCCCAATCAGAGACAACGATAAACAGCTGTCTCTGACTGGGAACCATATCAGGCRAACATAGACATACAAAACCCCTAGACATACAACACCCCTAGACATACAACACCCCTAGACATACAAAACCCTAGACATAKAAAAACCCTAGACATACAAAACTAACCCACCCTAGTCACACCCTGACCTAACCAACATATATAGAAAGACAGAGATATCTAAGGTCAGGGCGTGACAGGTTCTCCCTTTATTACAACTTTTTATTTTAATTTTATTTTCATGTGCTCTGAAAGTTTGGGGGAAATAGGATATAAATGAGAAAAAAAATCAACCTCCAATGTGCACCACTTCTGTAGAATGACCCACATATGGAATAGGGTTCCATGTTAAAGAAGCTCACTCAGAAGCTCACACATCCTCCTCACCGCAGATTACAACTTCATCGAAAGAGAGAGATGAAAGGAGAAGTAAGACAGGACGTTACTTTACCACTCCACTTCTTCCCTTACAAGCTGACCACACCGCCTGCATTGGGTATGCGAGCGTTGCAAAATAAATTACACATACATGTTATTCAATAATTTCATCCAAACTGTTCGCGCGTGTCAATGTGCGTCTGCGCAGCCAGGCGCTAAAATAGAACTTGGTTCTAATTCAGACGCTTGAGGCGCTGCAAGTCCCGCCTCTCCAATCTCCTCATTAGTTTTTAGGAGCATATAACCACATAGGTGATTGAAAGCTGAACTGAGGTCCAGACTCCAGTCCAATTGGTGGTGGTAATGCACCTTAAAGTTGGTTGCCAACCGCCATATAAAGTCCAAAAGAGAAGAAGAAGAAGGAAAAAGAAGACTGAATGAGGAGGCTAGAATCTGTGGATTAATTGCCGGAGTAGAAGACCTTGTGCATTTCAGGTAAAATAACAACCCAATGTTTATATCCCAGGACAAATTAGCTAGCAACAGCAAGCTAGCTAAATGGCCATGAATGTTTCATGCGTTTTGACCTGTCCCCAAATTAATATAAACCAGCAAAAAAATAAACGTCCCTTTTTCAGAACCCTGTCTTTCAAAGATAATTCGTAAAAATCTAAATAACTTCACAGTTCTTCATTGTAAAGGGTTTAAACACTGTTTCCCATGCCTTTTCAATGAATCATAAACAATTAATGAACATGCACCTGTGGAACGGTTGTTAAGACACTAATAGCCTACAGACGGTAAGCAATTAAGGTCACAGTTATGAAAACTTAGGACACTAAAGAGGCCTTTCTACTGACTCTGAAAAACACCAAAAGAAAGATGCCCAGGGTCCCTGCTCATCTGCGTAAACGTGCCTTAGGCATGTTGCAAGGAGGCATGAGGACTGCAGATGTGGCCAMGGCAATAAATTGCAATGTCCGTACTGTGAAACGCCTAAAACAMTGTTACAGGGAGACAGGACGGTGAGCTGAACGTCCTTGCAGTGGCAGACTATGTGTAACAACACCTGCACAGGATCGGTACATCCGAACATCACACCTGCGGGACAGGTACAGCATGGCAACAACAACTGCCCGAGTTACACCAGGAACACACAATCCCTCCATCAGTGCTCAGACTGTCCACAATAGGCTGAGAGAGGCTGGACTAAGGGCTTGTAGGCCGGTTGTAAGGCAGGTCCTCACCAGACATCACCGGCAACTACGTCACCTATGGGCACAAACCCACCGTCGTTGGACCAGACAGGACTGGCAAAAAGTGCACTTCACTGATGAGTTGCGGTTTTGTCTCGCGAGGGGTGATGGTCGGGTTCGCGTTTATCGTCGAAGGAATGAGCATTACACCGAGGCCTGTACTCTGGAGCGGGATCGATTTGGAGGTGGAGGGTCCATCATGGTCTGGGGCGGTGTGTCACAGCATCATCGGACTGAGCTTGTTGTCATTGCAGGCAATCTCAACGCTGTGCTTTACAGGGAAGACATCCTCCTCCCTCATGTGGTACCCTTCCTGCAGGCTCATCCTGACATGACCCTCCAACATGATAATGCCACCAGCCATACTGCTCGTTCTGTGTGTGATTTCCTGCAAGACGGGAATGTCAGTGTTCTGCCATGGCCAGCGAAGAACCTGGATCTCAATCCCTTTGAGCTCGTCTGGGACCTGTTGGATCGGAGGGTGAGGGCCAGGGCCATTCCCCCCAGAAATGTCCGGGAACTTGCAGGTGCCTTGGRGGAAGAGTGCGGTAACATCTCACAGCAAGAACGGGCAAATCTGGTGCAGTCCACGAGGAGGAGATGCATTGCAGTACTTAATCCAGCTGGTGGCCACACCAGATACTGACTGTTACTTTGATTTTGACCACCCCCCTTTGTTCAGGGACACATTGTTCAATTTCTGTTAGTCACATGTCTGTGGAACTTGTTCAGTTTATGTCTCAGTTGTTGAATCTTGTTATGTTCATACAAATATTTACACATGTTAAGTTTGCTGAAAATGAACGCAGTTAACAGTGAGAGGACGTTTATTTTCATGCTGAGTTTAGGTTGTTCAGAGTTTGTTTTGATATTTGCAACTGCGTGTCCTGATTGCGTCTGGTGTGGATGGACAAAATCAACATGCACACGATGCGCGCACGTGGATGCACGTTCCTACCTGGTCTAGTCAGCATGCTGACACACTGCGCTGTGCGTGCAAAAATTAAATGTACACATACATGTTATTCTGTGTCATTGCCTGATCTGTTTTACCTGTCCTTGTGCTTGTCTCCACCCCCCTCCAGGTGTGCGCCCATCTTCTCCATTATCCCTTGGGTAATTTATACCCTGTGTTTTCTGTTGTTTCCAGTTCGTCTTGTTTGTTCAAGCCTACCACCATTTTGTCTCAGCGTTTTCCTAGTCTCTCTTTTTCTGCGTCCGCCTGGTTTTTTGACTCTTGCCTGACCCTGAGCCTGCCTGCCGTCCTGTACCTTTGCTCCACCTCTGGATTATCCGCCCTGCCTGCCTTGACCTGTGTTTGCCTGCCCCTGTTTTTACAATAAACTTCATTACTTCACACAGTCTGCACTTGGGTCTTACCTTGATTCCTGATATTATTCTGTCATTTCATCCAAACTGCAAGTCCTGGCTCTTCCATCTCCTCACTGGTTTTTAGGAGCATATACCCACGTGGGTGATTGAAAGCAAATCTGAGGTCCACACTCCAAACCAGTTGGTGCTGGTAATGCCTCTTAAAGTTGGTTGCCAACCGCCATGTGAAGCCCACAGAAGAAGAACAAGAAGAAGAACAAGACTGAAGGAGGAGAGATTACTAGAAAGTAATTAGGTTTCCCCTTTTGTCTGTGGATTAATTGTCGGAGTAGAGAACACACGATTTCTGTGCTCGACTTTATACACCTGTCAGTAACGGGTGGGGCTGAAATAGCCGAATCCACTCATTTGAAGGGGTGTTCACACACTTTTGTATTTATAGTGTAGTTGGTTCAGAGTTCATTTTGATATTTCAACCTGCGTGTCTTGATCACGTCTGGTGCGTACGGGCAAAATCAACATGCACGCAATGGCGCACAAGGACCCCACGCGCGTACCTGATCTAGTCAGCATGTTACACACTCGAACAGTCCCCAGCAGCACTAAGCCACAGTCAGTGAGAGAGGGAAGGAAAGAGAGAGATAGAGAGGATGCAGAGTGGAAAGAAGAGAGACACAGAGGAGAATAAACATTCGGAGAGAGAGAGAGACGCAGCACTTTAGACTGGATATGAGAGTTACAGATTGTTCCTTTAAGGGCTGAACTGAAAGGCTTGTATTCACAGCAGCAACATAGGACGCATCCCAAATGGCACCCTAATATAGTGCCTAATAGGCCTCCTGGTCAAAAATAGTGCTATATAAAGGGAATAAGGTAGAGACAGAGTGATGTTGGTATGCCTGTTAATGCTCACTTTTAAAGAACACAAGTCCAGGCACTACCACTTTGGTGTGTACTCAGTTTGGTGTATAATTGTGTGTGTGTTTGTGTGAGCGAGCACGTGCGTGCGTGCGTGTGTGTGTAGTTCACAGCATTTACAAGCAAGGCCCCAGGAGAGTGAACTAGTGGTGTGAGAAAGTGAAACAGGAAGGGCTAGATGTCCTAAGGGACAGGCCTAGTTGAGTCGGTTGTCAGAGTCTACTCCATGAGCTGTGGGTTATCACGACAACAATATGGTCATTCAGCAACCATTTACTCATCCAAAGTGACTAGCGGTTAAAGGGGCAATCCGGTATTCGAAAAATAACCATGGCTACAATTGAAGTCGGAAGTTTACATACACCTTAGCCAAATACATTTAAACTCAGTTATTCACAATTCCTGACATTTAATCCGAGTAAAAATCCCCTGTTTTAGGTCAGTTAGGATCACCACTTTATTTTAAGAATGTAAAATGTCAGAATAATAGTAGAGAGAATGATTTATTTCAGCTTTTCTTTCTTTCATCACATTCCCAGTGGGTCAGAAGTTTACATACACTCAATTAGTATTTGGTAGCATTGCCTTTAAATTGTTTAACTTGGGTCAAACATTTCGGGTAGCCTTCCACAAGCTTCCCACAATAAGTTGGGTGAATTTTGGCCCATTCCTCCTGACAGAGCTGGTGTAACTGAGTCAGGTTTGTAGGCCTCCTTGCTCGCACACACTTTTTCAGTTCTTCCCACAAATTTCTATAGGATTGAGGTCAGGGCTTTGTGATGGCCACTCCAATACTTTGACTTTCTTGTCCTTATGCCATTTTGCCACAACTTTGGAAGTATGCTTTGGGGTCATTGTCCATTTGGAAGACCCATTTGCGACCAAGCTTTAACTTCCTGACTGATGTCTTGAGATGTTGCTTCAATATATCCACATAATTTTCTTACCTCATGATCCATCTATTTTGTGAAGTGCACCCCTCCTGCAGCAAACCACCCCACAACATGATGCTGCCATCCCGTGCATCACGTTTGGAGGGTGTTCTTCGGCTTTCAAGCGTCCCCTTTTTCCTCAAACATAACGATGGTCATTATGGCCAAACAGTTCTATTTTTGTTTCATCAGACCAGAGAAAATGTATCCAAAAAGTACGATCTTTGTCACCATGTGCAGTTGCAAACTGTAGTCTGGCTTTTTTATGGGGGTTTTGGACAGTGGCTTCTTCCTTGCTGAGCGGCCTTTCAGGTTATGTCGATATAGGACTCGTTTTACTGTGGATAGATATTTTGTACCTGTTTCCTCCAGCATCTTCACAAGGTCCTTTGCTGTTGTTCTGGGATCGATTTGCACTTTTCGCACCAAAGTACGTTCATCCTAGGAGACAGAACGCGTCTCCTTCCTGAGCGGTATGACGGCTGTGTGGTCCCATGGTGTTATAGTTGCCTACTATTGTTTGTACAGATGAAAGTGGTACCTTCAGGCGTTTCGAAATTGCTCCCAAGGATGAACCAGACTTGTGGAGGTCTACATTTTTTTCTGAGGTCTTTGGCTGATTTCTTTTGATTTTCCCATGATGTCAAGCAAAGAGGCACTGAGTTTGAAGGTAGGCCTTGAAATACATCCACAGGTACACCTCCAATTGACTCAAATTATGTCAATTAGCCTATCAGAAGCTTCTAAAGCCATGACATCATTTTCTGGAATTTTTCCAACGCTGTTTAAGGCAGCAATTTAGTGATGTAAACTTCTGACCCACTGGAATTGTGATACAGTGAATTATAAGTGAAATAATCTGTCTTTAAACAATTGTTGGAAAAATGACTTGTGTCATGCACAAAGTAGATGTCCTAACCGACTTGCCAAAACTATAGTTTGTTAACAAGAAATGTGTGGAGTGGTTGAAAAACGAGTTTTAATGACTCCAACCTAAGTGTATATAAACTTCRGACTTCAACTGTATATACAATGTTTATATATCATTTAAGTATGTACTTTATCTTGTATYTGCCCCAGGCAGACATCAACTAGTTTGTGTGTATATGTTATAAGTGTGTTATAATGTGTGTTATGACCACCTCTTGGTGGCTGTTAAAATCATTGAGGACTGAGCTGTCAGTCAACCAGCTGTCCAAACACAGGACTCAATATTCCCTTCTTCCTTTCCTCCTTTCCTCTTRTCCTCCCTCCTTACTCCCCTCATTCCCTCACTCCTTCCTTCCCCACAAAAGGTTTCAGGTATCGAACCACACCTAACTGTCCGAGTAGAGAAAACACTAGTAAAGTATGAAAATACCACCACTACCATAATGAAATAGCAGGTATGTCCTCCTGTAAATCTCCCTGTATTATTGGAGTATACAGAGAGAATATATATTGGAGGGTGGGTGGTGCAAGGAAAATTATTTATGGACATTTTGGTGGAAAGTCAGTCATTTCACTCTCAATTCTATTTCTACATAACATGAAACCATCAAACTGTGTGATTGCCTGAGTGACTATTCTATGAATGATTTCACATCTGTTTCTGGTGATAGGAGATGATACCACACACACATGCACTCTCACACACACACACACACACACACATGCACTCTCACGCACGCACACACACACACACACACACACACACATACAGAACACCCCTAAACAAGTGAGTGTAGAAGACATGTCAACATTCTTAGGGAGTAGTTGGTCCGTCGACCAAGTACTTATGAGTAAAACACAATAACCTATAATCCCATGGCATAGACAAATAATAACTGACGCTAGCCTATAGCAAACGTCTAAATGATAACGGAGAAGCTCCAGACAGAAAGCTGGACATCTCGGAGTCAAACCCAGTAGAGTTTATGGGAAGCCAAACAACATTTGTTGTAGAATAACTCGCAGCATTAGGCTACGCTACACAGTTTAAAAGGTCTAGTAGTCCCAGCCTATTCATTTCCGATGAGGTATAATAAGTAAGGAGTCTTGGGTCAAAAYCTCACCTAACATAGTCCTTCCTCCTCTCCTTCTCTGTGGCAGAATTGGTCGGACGCCCGAGGAGCGGATGGATCTTCGTTGTCTTGTGTTGTCAATTGGGCGGGCGGGCGTGGTTGCGTTATGAAGGAAGTCGGTTCATTTGCGGAGAGGAGAGGAAGTGTATGAAACGGCTTTGGTGAAGTTTYAGGAAGTTTATTTTTTGGCGAATAGCCGCTGAGCTGAGGATGCGACTCTGACTGAGAACCATAGCTACAGTAGCCTAGGCCTACAATTGTTTTGTACATCCTAATAAAAGTTATCATAAAGATTATATTTTGTAGGTAATTGCTCACACTAGATATATATATATACACATATGAACGAATTCGTTAAATACCATCTTTATGCATTCATAGCAGTTAATGCACATTGCTAGCCACAACGAAAACAACATAAATAAAGTGTGTGTTCATTATAGTTAAATAGGATAGACATAGGCCCCTACATTTAACAGATAAAAGTTATGTTTATAGGCCTACTAGAGGGGTTAAGTGCAGGAAGGGGTTTTGACGTCTGAGTTTAGTGACAGTTCGGATAGAAAAAAGAACTCCGGAATGAAGTGCGCTTTTCTGGTAAATCCTGTAGGTGGCTTCCGCGCTCCGTGTGGAGCGCACTCAGTGTACGACAGTATATTATCCACAGATCATATCCAGAGGACAAGTTAGAGATGATATAAAAATGTGTTCTGGTGAGAGGGGAAGGAGCTGTTTGAAGTAAACTGATCTCGATTAGGTATAGTTTAGTCTACCCATACAGTGCAGTGCCTATTCTCCGCGCGAAGACAAGGGCGACATCAGACATCGCGCTCCGAGTGGACTTATTTTAAAACTGATTTCAAATGAACTACACAAAAGGACCGGACAATATCTAGTCACAGTACACAGAAACTCCAGAGGACTTTACTGTGTTGGGGATCGTAAAACAGCTGCATATCTCATAGGATATCCCAAGTTGTAAAGGTGAGTTTCTCAACGACGACGTAGTAAAATGGAGATGGAAAGTTGCACTTTGATATTGAATACCGAGTTATTATTAGGTATACATCGAAGGTTGTTACTTTGTTTACATTGGCATCGCTTATTTATTACTGTGATATGCTTATTGTCTGGCCACGTTTGTGTCACTTCCCAGCTAGCAGATTTGGTTCGTTGGAAGTTGTTGGAACGTAATGTTTTGGTTTCCCTATTAGTTCTGGGAACTGAGCCATACGTTTCCTGACTGGTAAAACTTAGCTTTTAAATGTTCTGTGAATGGAAGTGAAAGTTTCGCCTGTCTGGGATCATTCATTTTTAGGTTGCATTGAGGTTCTGAGAACGTTTTACTATGGTTTAGTGAAATTAGTGTTTTTTTTTAAACTTCATAAAAGTTTAATTGAATGTTTCAATAATACTTCCAATATCACTGCTAGCCTAGTTTATTTGCTTTGCACTCCGAGCACCGATAGGACACATGGAAATGAATAGGTATTAGTCACTCAAACACATTTATTTTTCTATAGGTGGCACTTCAGTGCGATTCGAACCTATAATCTTCTGTTCTATAACCATGGAATTTGTCCACTACGCCAAAAGGAAGGAGCTAGTGTGTCATTTTATTTTTACTCATACAAAGCTGTACATTTTAGTCTATTCAAACGGAACCCATTTCAATGGAAACAAGCACTCATTAAGATCAGGTGTGGCCAATTAACTTCTCTGCGCTACAAATCCCTTTAGCGGGAACATTTTCCTAAACAACCGCTGAATTGCAGGGCGCAAAATATTACAAACAATATTTATAATCATGCAATCACAAGTGAAATATACCAAAACACAGTTTAGCTTGTTGTTAATCCACCTATCATGTCAGATTTTGAAAATATGCTTTGCAGTGAAAGCAATCCAAGCTTTTGTGAGTGTATCAATCAATGCTACAACAGCTAGCCCCAAATTAGCATGGTCACGAAAGTCAGAAAAGCAATAAAATTAATCGCTTACCTTTGATAATCTTCGGATGTTTGCACTCACGAGACTCCCAGTTACACAACAAATGTTATTTTTGATCGATAAATATTACTTTTTTAACAAAAAAACGGCATTTGGGTTTCGCGTTATGTTCAGAAAACCAAAGCCCCGTTCCGTTCGACGAAAATTCCAAAAAGTATCCGTAATGTTCGTAGAAACATGTCAAATGTTTTTTATAATCAATCCTCAGGTTGTTTTTAACAAACATAATCGATAATATTTCAACCGGACCGTAACCTATTCAATAAAAGAGAGAAAGAAAATGGAGAGCTACCCCCTTCGCACGCAGGAACTAATCAAAGGACACCTGACTATTTTTTTTAAAAGATCTCGCTCATTTTTCAAAATAAAAGCCTGAAACTATGTCTAAAGCCTGGTCACAGCCTGAGGAAGCCATTGGAAATGGAAGAAAGACGGGCCACGTCTTTCTTCCATTTTAAAGGAGTGAGGAAACACATATACATTTTTTTTTTTTTTTATCACTTCCGGGTTAGATTTCCTCAGGTTTTCGCCTGCAGAATCAGTTTTGTTATACTCACAGACAATATTTTGACAGTTTTGGAAACTTTGGAGTGTTTTCTATCCTAATCTGTAAATTATATGCATATTCTACGATCTGGACCTGAGAAATAGTCTGTTTACCTTGGGAACGTTATTTAAAAATAAAAAKATCTGACCCCTAGCGTCAAGAGGTTAATGTGTGCAGCCAACACACCTGAACACACGTAACAATATATAGAGTTTAGCGCACATGTTTTTGAATAACATTAGTACAATTATTTTTTGAATGTTACTAAGGTTTTCATGGAACGTTTTCTGAATGTTCTGAGAACATGACTTTAAATAGAAACATGAGGAAACCTGCAAAAAAACTATGTTGAAGTACTGAAATTCCCACAGAAGAATGCTGTTTCTTAATGTTCTCTGATCATTCTGAGAACATGACTTACATAAAACCATGAGGAAACCTGTAGGAAACATACTGAAGTTYTCTTACTGAAATTCCCAACTAAGAAACATATGGTTCTCAGAACATTATGTGCTAGCTGGGTTGGTTGTAAAATAAAGCGGAACTAAAAGTGAGTAACTGAAGGACTTGACCACAAGTTCTGTAATATCTAATATTGAGAATGAGAAGGTGGGCATTTATTATCTTATCGAATATCCATAGTTAAAGGCCTACTTTAACTTTTAAAGTAAGCAGTTCTTTTTGTTTTCTTCAGCATAACAACATTGATAGGCTACTTTTGTTGTCATTGTTTCTGGGTGGATGTGTTTCGTGTCTGTGTGGTTTGTTTAGGAACAGAAAACGAATTAAAGGTCAGTACATTGCATTTCAAACAGTCGGGAATTATCTAATAATTTCAGGATTGATAAATTACTAAATTATCTAGGCTACGTATAAGCTTTCGACCATAAAATCCACTAATAATTTAACAGTGGTGTAAAGTACTTAAGTAAAAATACTTAAAAGTACTACTTAAGTCGTTTTTTTTGGTATCTGTACTTTACTATTTATATTTTTGACAATTTTTACTCCACTACATTCCTAAAGAAAATAATGTACTCATCCATTTTCCCTGACTCCCAAAAGTAGTTACATTTCAAATGCTTAGCAGGACAGGAAAATGGTCCACTTATCAAGAGAACATCCCTGGTCATCCCTACTGCCTCTGATCTGGCAGACTCACTAAACACATGCTTCATTTGTAAATTATGTCTGAGTGTTGGACTGCGCCCCTGGCTATCCGTAAACATAAAAAACAAGAAAATCGTGCCGTCTGGTTTGCTTAATATAAAGAATGTGAAATTATTTGCACTTTTACTTTTAATACTTAAGTATATTTTAGCAATTACATTTACTTTTGATACTTAAGTATGTTTAAAACCAAATACTTGTAAACTTTTTCTCAAGTAGTAAACTATTTAGCAGTCTTATGGCTTGGGGGTAGAAGCTGTTCAGTATCCTGTTGGTTCCAGACTTGGTGAATCGGTACCGCTTGTCATGTGGTAGCTGAGAGAACAGTCTATGACTTGGGTGGCTGGAGTCTTTGACAATTTTTAGGGCCTTTCTCTGACACCGCCTGGTATAGAGGTCCTTGTTGGCAGGGGCCGTACGCACTACCCTCTGTGGCGCCTTGCGGTCGAATGCCAAGCAGTTACCATACCAAGCAGTGATGCAGCCAGTCAAGATGCTCTCAATGGTGCAGCTATATAACGTTTTGAGGATTGAGGGCCCATGCCGAATATGTTCAGCCTGCTGAGGGGGAAGAGACGTTATTGTACCTTCTTCACAACTGTTTTGGTGTTTGCGGACCATGATCATTTCTTGGTGATGTGGATACCGAGGAACTTGAATCTCTCAAACCACTGCACTACAGCTCCATCTATGTAGATGGGGGTGTGCTTGTCCCTCTGTTTCCTGTAGTCCACGATCAGCTCCTTTGTCTTGCTGACTTTGAGGGAGAGATTGCTGGCACCACAATACCAGGTCACTGACCTCCTCCCTCGTCATCGGTGATCAGGCCAACAACCATTGTGTCGTCAGCAAACTTGATGATGATGCTGGAGTCGTGCGCGGCCACGCAGTCGTGGGTGAACAGGGAGTACAGGAGGGGACTAAGCACGCACCCTTGAGGGTCCCCCGTATTAAGGGTCAGTGTGGCGGATGTGTTGTTGCCTATCCTCACCACTTGGGGGGCGGCCCGTAAGGAAGTCCAGGATTCAGTTGCAGAGGGAGGTGTTCAGTCCCAGGGTCCTGAGCTTAGTGATGAGCTTGTAGGGCACTATGGTGTTGAACGCTGAGCGATAGTCAATGAATAGCATTCTCACATAGGTGTTCCTCTTATCCAGGTATGTAATATGTAACACTGCAAATACATTAGTTTATTATAAAAGCTAAATTGTTGATAGGAATACCTGTCATTTGTGGAATATTAGGTTTCTACATTGTGTGAAAGCACTATTTTCCTATTGAGATGCACTACATTGAAAATTGTACACTGTCTCTAAAAAAGTGACGTTTGTGATGACAACATGCAAGAGACCCGTCGTTCATTCATTGCTATGATRATTGATCTCCCGAAGAAGCTATCTGTTTTCCTTTCTTTCTGTGCCCCTAAATGTTTGGATATACTYGTAAAGTTACCAGGTCATTAGCTAGCTAGCCAATGATGTAACACAGCTCAACAAAGTGTAGTTTTAGAACGGCCCACAACATGGTTTCTGAATGTAAAATGCGGTCCGGGCGATCCGCTATAGTAAGATAAAAAATGTTGTGCCGGTAATATGGGTCAGATCTTTTGTCCTGGTTGGGRTAGAAGCAAGTCGTTTTCGCTGCGGTAATGGTGCAACCCTGACGCTAATGAATCTACACGRACTTGTTTCTCRAGAGCACTCATAAATAACYGTACAGTGAAGCCTTATCATTACAACAATACTTTTTTTCATAGTCACACAGTGCTCCCCAAATTAAAATTCCTGGTCGCACAGCAAGATATTTCGCACTTTAGAGCCCTGTCTACATCACATGGTTTGCCTTGCTTAGACGAAGGGCTACAGTGTAAATCCTATTTACACATTCTACTGTACTGTACCTAGTGACGCATTTCAACGAGTGTTGTAGTACTCGAGTCCCGATTTTCATGACTTGTGACTCGACTTGGACTTGACCATTGGTGACTCGGACTTGGACTCGCCTTCTCGACCATTGGTGACTTGGACTCACCTTCCCAGTGACTTGTATTTGCACTTGGGCAGGTGTGGTGTTAATGTTTGTGTGTATTTGTATGCTGTCGTTTGRATGTGTATATTTRGTATTGAGTGTGGGCAGGCAAGCTCCATTCCGGCTTCGCCTTCGATCATAGGCTACACATCATCGTGCAAGCGACTCGCTTGCTTCCCCATAACCACCAGACACCAGAAAAACCATTGAATGAGTAGGTGTTCTAAAACTTTTGACCGGTAGTGTATCTGSRTCAATTAGCTCGTARCCCTGTACATCGACTCGGTACTTACCCCGTGCATATAGCCAAGTTATCGTTACTCATTGTGTATATATTCCTTGTAATTATTTTTCAATTATTTCTCTATTTTTCATTGTTGGGAAGGGCCTATAAGTATATATTTCACTGTTAGTCTACACCTGTTGTTTGCGAAGCATGTGACAAGTAACATTTTATTTGATTAGTTTCTAGGGCACGTGTGCTTCAAAAGTAGATATAATTCATATAGGCCCAATATACAGTAGGCTGTATCACAATCGATTTTGCTGGTGCTCATAAATTTCATGTGGTGCTCCTAACTTTTTTAAGTGCTACCAATTAAAAATATTAACTTAAAGCCCTGGATGTAGAGATGGATAATATTATCTCTCTCTCTCTCAATTCAATCAAATTCAAGGCACTTTATTGGCATGGGAAACATATTGTAATGAAACAGCAGGGAGCGGGTCTCGAACCCTCGACCTTCTATCCCGAGGTCCGGCGCGCTATCGACTGTGCCGCAAAAGCACGCTCGAGCGGCAGAGTCGATTTCCGCGCGTATAAACCCAGGGTCGTTACAATATATTTACATTGCCAAAGCAAGTGAAATAGATAATAAACAAAAGTGAAATAAACAATAAAAAAATTCACAGTAACCATTACATTCACAAAAGTTCCGAAAGAGTAATGCCATATTATATGCAAATAGTTAAAGGACAAAAGGGAAAATAAATAAACATAAATATGGGTTTTATTTACAATGGTGTTTGTTCTTCTCTGGTTGCCCTTTTCTTCTGGCAACATGTTGCAAATCTTGCTGCTGTGATGGCACGGCACACTGCGTTATATCACCCAGTAGATATGGGAGTTTATCAAAATTGGGTTTGTTTTCAAATTCTTTGTGGGTCTGTGTAATCTGAGGGAAATATGTGTCTCTAATATGGTCATACACTTGGCAGGAGGTTAGGAAGTGCAGCTCAGTTTCCACTTCATTTTGTGGGCAGTGTGCACATGGCAGACCTGGCTCTTAAGAAAAGATAGGCTTACGGTGGCCTTTCTCAATAGCAAGGCCTGAGTCTGTACGTAGTCAAAGCTTTCCTTAAGTTTGGGTCAGTCACAGTGGTCAGGTATTCTGCCACTGTGTACTATCTGTTTAGGGCCAAATAGCATTCTAGTTTGCTCAGTTTTTTTGTTGATTCTTTCCAATGTGTCAAGTAATTATCTTTTTGTTTTCTCATGATTTGGTTGGGTGTAATTGTGTTGCTGTCCTGGGGCTGTCTTTATCTCTCTCTCTCTCTCTCTCTCTCTCTCTCTCTCTCTCTTTTTCAGGAGGATGGGGTGTGTGTGGCTGGTGACGGTGTATGTGGTGTGTGTGTGCCTTTGGGGTCAGAGCGCCACCGGGATGAGGAGCTTTCCTTAAAGTTTGGGTCAGTCACAGTGGTCAGGTATTCTGCCACTGTGTACTCTCTGTTTAGTGCCAAATAGCATTCTAGTTTGCTCAGTTTTTTTTGTTGATTCTTTCCAATGTGTCAAGTATTATCTTTTTGTTTTCTCTACGATTTGGTTGGGTCTAATTGTGTGCTGTCTTTATCTCTCTG